>NC_092350.1:53030103-53339864 GCF_963676685.1 Mytilus edulis
TTCGTAATTATTTATTAATTCAATTTACACAAATACACAATGTATGACAAAACATGATTAATTGAAAGTGTTACTCGTATAATTTTTCTATTCCATTCTATAAATTGGTTTCATGCTCTGCCATTTACCATACATTGATGTATTCTGAGAAAGCGAACTATCTCAAATTTAATAAATAAGGATAGAAAACATGAATGAATAAAATAACATTTTACGGTAATGTTACCACAAAAAATAAAATTTGCATTTCTGAACGCATAATGTTAGACATTCAAATCGGTATGTCAGTACATACTAAAGTATTGTAATCAAAGATTTGTTACACCCTTTACAAACTTTTGGTCTACAGGATCAATTGGCTTGATTGGGGCCATTTCATATTCTCCAAGCTTATTCGAAGATTGTCTTATAAATCTTTTCTTGGGGTCAATGTTGACCAAAGTGAATGCTCCTACAATACAGCTAATAAAAGCTGACAGAAAAATAAAAGCGAGCGGCAGTGCTTGAAATCTCAGAGCCATCGGGTCAAGGGCCAGGCGTTGTGATTGAGTGTTATAACGACTACCAATTCGTCCAAAAAATCCGATCACCACGAAACCAGTAAGAGAAAGGACTCCACCTGCAAAATCAATTGAAATTAATGAACTACAACATTCAAAATAGCAATTCACATCAAATCTAAATTGATAAACTATTTTTTTAGTACATTTGGCTTAACTTATAACTATTGCTCAACAGTTTGAAAACGATAGTTCGCGCATGATATTTATTTTAAAGGCTGATATTTTCTCCGTGTTTCCAAAATTTTTAATAATTATAAAAGTTTTTTTTTTTGTTATGTTTATGCTAAAATGTATTTTTTTTCAACTGCAAAACAAAAATGCTTCACATTCATGCATCTATTATTTTTATATTTGTTTGCAAGCTTTATTGCTTCCTTGGTGAGTTAAACGCTGAAGGTCAAAACCGCCAATCGAGACTTAGAGCGCCTATATATAGCACTCTATACAAAGGGGAATAGATGAACATTCATGGATAAAAATTCCCTTTTTACACTAAAGTCAGGGCTCGTATGTATAAAGCTACTGAAGTTAATATCTGTTCCGAATGGACTGAATTGTCTACATGTCCTACGGTAAATTTTTACTACGATTGGATATCTTAATTAACTTAAGTGGTTATCAGCCCAGATCTATATTAACTCCGTCACGCAGCCGTTCTCGTACAAATATATATATATGAACATAACGAAATCTAAGAATTATATTTCTAAATTAGATTAATAATCTGTCATATCTCATCCCTCAATTGTTGTTTTTTAATTTTTTTTTATATTCTTTGTAATTAAAAATTTATAAGACTAAATACTAATTTACAGGACAAATAAACAAAATATTTTAAAAGATGCATTGTACTCGATATAGACAAGAATAATATTTTCTTTTTAAGTATCTTATACTTGTTGAACAAATAAGTTTTGTACTTACCAACAGTGAATGTACATGTATATAATAGTATGTCTCAAACAATATAGAATAAAGAATTATATGCTTAAAATACGTACCAGCTATGCCAGTGAACAATAGAACAGTCATTCTGAACTCCCTTCTTGGTTTGTATATAAGTAAACATATAGCTATTAAAGTTGCCGCAAAACAAAATAGTCCCACAATTATCATCAATCGGACAAAATTAATCCAACCTGAAAAGTACAGTAAAATTTTATAAACAAAATTCGAATAAATAAGAAAAACAATAATAGCAACAAAAGTAATAAGGCAAACAATGACAAATAGAAAAAAACAGGAACATCCAAAAGAAAAACAATCAATAGAAAAAGAAATAAGAATAATTGACATAAAATAAACCGGACTTAGACGACAGTGTATGATTCTTTCTAAAAAATATTTTTTGTGGGGAAATGGAACAGAAAGAAAGTTAACAAGAATGTGTCCACAGTACACGGATGCCCCACTCGCACTATCATTTTCTATGTTTAGTGGACCGTGAAATTGGAATAAATTCTCTAACTTGGCATTAAAATAAGAATGATCTTATCAAAGGGAACATGTATACTAAGTTACAAGTTGATTGGATATTCTACTTTATCAAAAACTACCTTGACCAAAAACTTTAACCTGAAATTTGCACTATCATTTTCTATGTTCAGTGAACCGTAAAATTGGGGTCAAAACTATAATTTGGCATTTAAATTAGAAAGATCATATCATAGGGCATATGTATACTAAGTTTCAAGTTGATTGGACTTCAACTTCATAAAAAACTACCTTGACCAAAAACTTTAACCTGAAGCGGGACAGACGGACGAACAGACGGACGAACAGACGAACGGACGAACGGCCGCACAGACCAGAAAACATAATGCCCCTCTACTATCGTAGGTGGGGCATAAAAATTCATAACTTTTGTAACCTTGATTTTTTTTTCGCGCATGTTGCAAACTAATAATGAAATGCAGATATGGATAAAAGCAGATTTTCCGAACATGTCAATTCGGACAAAGAACACAACAGACTTGGTTTAAAGGGCAACTTAATATTATTAAAAGTAAACTTGCTCATTCCGCCTACATCAAGCAGGTGTTGATTTTCTTGCTATATTTTAGACACATTTGTGGCATTGGGCTGCATTTTATTCCTTGGTCGAATTGTTGTCTCTTTGACAATTTCCCCGTTTCAATTCTGAATTCATTTTTTTAAATAAATGTGATTACAATATCTTAGACTAGTTCAAATAAATTTGTTTATAACTCGACCCTCTAACCTTGGAAAGTTGTAAAACAGCACAACATAATAAAGGGCTGTGAAAAAAGTTGGGTAGGGCAGATTCATCGGATCGGAACGAGGCACTAATACAAAAGAAAAATAACACAAATAGGATATAATGTGAACGGTAACATGTTACAGTTTCTTTAAAATTATTGAAATAATATGTACAAACAGACATTCTGCTAGTGCACTGTTGTACAATTATCAAGGCTGGAACATTATATAAATAAGAAGATATGGTATGAGTGGCAATGAGATACATGTAACTCTCTATCCAAGTCACAATGTTCAAACGGTTAACAATTATAGGTCAAAGTATGGCCCCGTCCACTTGTATTTTTGTCCATCTAATGAGTTAAGCCATTTTCATTTGGTTTTTATAGTTCGTTCTTATGTTGTACTGTTATACCACTGTCCCAGGTTAGGGGAGGGTTGGGATCCCGCTAACATGTTTAACCCCGCCACATTATGTATGCATGTGCCTGTCCCAAGTCAGGAGCCTCTAATTCAGTGGTTGTCGTTTGTTTATGTGTTACATATTTGTACATAAATAAGGCCGTTAGTTTTCTCGTTTGAATTGTTTTACATTGTAATTTCGTGGCCTTTTATAGCTGACTATGCGGTATGGGCTTTGCTCATTGTTGAAGGCCGTACGATGACATATAGTTGTTATTTTCGGTGTCATTTTGGTCTCTTGTGGAGAGTTGTCTCATTGGCATTCATACCACATCTTCTTTTTTTATATTCAACACGGAGCAATGACTCACAACAAACAGCAAGCTATAAAGGGCCACAGAATGACAACTGGTAAGCAACTCAAACAGGAAAACCAACGGTCTAATCTGTATAAAAAACGAGAAACGAGAAATTAACACATCGAAGATCTCATAAAAAAATAAAAAGATATGTTATCATCGGATTGCAAATGACATTGTTATATCCTTGATTAAAGCAAAATTGAAGAAATCATACCGAAACGACCAAAACCTGCCATCAACACCGAGAAATAAGTCACTTTCTTGAGTCTGTGGTAGACAGGACTATCTATAAATAATAATTCGGATCAACGTCTGCCCACGTAAATTACTCATCTGAGCTTGTAAAAAAGGTAGCAATTCAAGAAACCACGGGGCAATCAAAAACAATAAAAACAAAACGACAAAAGAAAAACAATAATCAATGCAACACTGCACAGAAAACTGAAGATTGTGCAACATGACCCCTAAAAAAACGGGGCGGGTGGAGTTAAAGGTGGATAAAATTAATTTATGTTTCAATAATGCAACCATCATTTATATTTAAAATCTTTTACGTAATCAATTTACTTTGTCATATGGTATACTACTGTCAATGATTTTTTTTAACGTTTTAATGTAAATTTACCTGCTGTGTTGGCAGTTGAAACCAGGCACACTCCATCGTTACAATCTACCATTTTCCATAGGCAAAAATGAGTTTTAAAGTCACCATCTCCTTGCGTCCACCAATTTATTGCTGTGGCACAACTTAGAAAAATTACGGCTAGAATAATTAAAAACAAATTAAATTGGTGCTTTACCGGCTCCAAAATTCGTGTTGCCATTTTGTTTTAGCTTTATTTCACAACTGGTTTTATTTTGAAATATTGTATTATTTTTTTGTCATCAGAGCATAATAAGTCTTAAGAGGTTCTCTGTGGGTATCAATTGACGTGATTGTCAAATTTAAAGTAAACAAATATTTTGTAAAATTCAAAAAAAAAAAATTGGAAAAAAGATATTTTCAACTTTTGAATATTACATTTCATATAAAGGCTAAATCAATCAAATTCAATTTCATTTTTTACATTTATTCAAATTTAATTTATTTTATAACTATCCCCTTGAAGGTCCTCATAAACCTTTTATATCCTGTTTCAATGGATCACGGGAAATGTCTACTTAGATATACACGATATACATGTACATGTATTTATTTTATTTTAGTTAATTGGGTTTCATAACTAAAAGTTTATCCCTTCTGCGGACCTCATAAAGTCTGAACTTCCTGCTTAAACTGATCATACTGCATGTAAGACTAGTGACGACTTTTATTTATTTTAGAGTAAAAACAATAACTTATATGAATCCGAGGCGGATTTAGGGGCAGGGTGCCCCCCTTTTTATGGAAAAAATGGTTGAGAAGCGGGCTTTCTCTTAGGCAATCCGTGCCCTCTTGTAAAAATTTCTGGATCTGCCACTGAGAACAATCAAGCAAACTCTATACTCAACCTCCCTCTACCCCCACCACACGCACACTCAAAAAAAAATTCTAAAGAAACAAGTGAATATGATTTCCGTTGTTTTTTTAATAGTTCGGAAATTAAAGCCATAACCTTTGAGAGCAAACAAGCGAAAAGGTGTCTAAATATAAGAAAACACTCCAATATGATTTATAAGTCCAACTTTTCTTGAGGGATTTGTTGTTTAAATCAATTTTAACACGTGAATAATTTTAGGTTCAGGAAATTTACGACACATGATTCATATTTTGATCATGCCAATACCATATCACTGATTGCATGTATGTAATACAACAATTGAAATTGGACTTCAGAAAGATTCAGCGTCCTTCTAGTAAATTGGAATTCAGTAGAATTCAGAGTCATTCTAGTACACATTGGAATTTAGCCATAGTCCTTCCAGTACAAATTTGGCAATTCTGTTACAAGTTTTTGGTGGGGTTCGTGTTGCTTAGTTCTTAGTTTTCTATGTTGTGTCTTCTCTACTATTATTTGTCTGTTTGTCTTTAAATTTTATATTTAGCCATGGCGTTGTCAGTTTATTTTCGATTTATGAGTTTGACTGTCCCTCTGCATGGTATCTTTCGTCCCTCTTTTGGATTCAGTAGGATAAATGGTCCTTCCAGTTTCAGCGTCCGTCTAGTACAAATTGGAATCCAGTAGGATTCAGTGTCATTCTAGTACATGTCAGAATTCAATAGAAGTCATATCCCCCATGACTTAGTAAATATTATAATGAAGTGGAAATCAGAATTCAGAAGGATCCTGAATCCTCCAAAAACAAATCGGAATTTACTATGATCCAGCCTGAGAGTTCTTCTATACATGTCCAAATCGGAATCAAGATGTATTCTTAATCTTCCTTCTGCAAATTGGAATTCAGTGGCTCTATAATCATCATACTACATATCCGGATTCAAATATCTAGACTGCTGCTTGCACTGCATGATGGTAGAAATTTTAATGTTACACGACCTATTTGCAAACCAACACATTACTGCAATAATTTACCTTGATGAGGAAGTCATACGTCAAACAAAACATCTTCTTGATTTTGGGTGAACCTTTTTATATATGGATCGGTTATGATATTCCATTCAGACATCTAAGAAATTAAATGGCTGCATTCTTTAAACAATAGGAAAAAATCCGTTACTTTATTACTGTACATAGTCACATACAGTAATTATGCACGCTGTTATAACAGTTTCATTTCTCTTCAAACTATACCTTAAAATTTGTACATGCCATTCTTTAACTACGTTTTTGACATTGGCGTGTAGGACAGTAACAAAATTCTTCATTATTGTTTATGTAATATAGCTTCCTTTTTTTATTAATTTTTTTTATTAATATCATATATTGAGGACCAGGGTGTGTCCACACACTGGTGGGCCATTCTGTCGTGCATATCGTATAGTCCGCTATTATAAAAGGCCCGAAATGACAAATGATAAACATTTCAAACTAAAAAAAAACTAACGTCCTAATTTATGTACAAAATAATGAACGAAAAACAAATATGCATCACGCGTACGGCAACAATTAAACGACAACCACTGGATTAAAGGCTCCTGGTCCGAGACCACCATTATCGTCCCTTGATTTTCACAAAAATAGTCCCTAGTGTTGACAGTGGGTTACTTGCCATTAATTTTTATACCCCTTCCAAATTTATTTCTCCATGTTTAATGCCTCAAATTGCAAGTATGGGGGTGAAATTACACTGTAAAAAAATTTGGGTCCAGAATTTTATAGGAAAGTAGTGATTTGGTCCAGCTGAAAAAGGTTTAAAATTAGCACTTCGGAAGCTGTCAAAAGATTTCAAGACGCCCTAAACATAAAATTGTCCATATTTTGAGTTAGAGACGATGAAGTTTTCTATAATTTTGATATGATTTGTCCCAAAAGTAGTACAACACACTGTAAAGGTTTCTTTGAGAAAGCGCAGGTGGGATTTTTTTTATTTTCATTTTTGTTCTAAAAGAAATGCACTACGAAATAATTGTGGTCTCGGACCTCCTGACTTGGGACAGGCACATACAGCATGTGTCGGGGTTAATCATCTTAGCAGGCACCAAACATTCCCCTATCCTAGGACAGTGGTGTACATGTAACAATACAACATAAGTACAAACTATAAAAATTCGTTAAAAATGGCTTGAAGACCGTACTTTGACCTATGTTGGGTTTTCTTTTACAGATTGTGACTTGGACGAAGAGTTGTCTCATTGGCACGCATACCACATCTGCTTATATCTATGATACCAAAGAAAATAAATCTAGCAAAAAAGAGTGGACGTGGACGGGTACTTGTACATCCTAACAACAAAAAGAACCTTTGAAAGTCAGCAATGACATAACAAATAGCCACTAAAAATGCCGTATTATCGTCTTATGATGCTGAAAATATCCGACTTGATTGGGTCATCTAACTTTAGCCTCATTTTCATCGTTCCTTTTTTATCGTTTAAATGTCGTGGTGGTGTACATGTGTTTCTCTTATGGTTGTGGCTGGTTGTATTTGTCTTGCATGCACAGATGTTTCTATTATCACACTGCACGGAGTGTGATACGAAAAAGTTAATATACGTTAATTTGATTACATTTGCATGATTTTCAGCATCCTAAGACGATAATACGGTATTTCTATTGACTATTTGTTATTTCATTGATGATTTTCAAAGGTTAAGACGATGAACATTTCGTCTATGGTAACGGACATTTGTTATTTCTTCAATCCTGTAAATAACGAGAGTATCAAGCGATGTCCAATTCTCACGTGTTGTTACACCAATTTCTCCTAATATGGCCAACACTGGTAGTATTCATCTGATATTAACCTCATTTTTATTGTACATACTAGGTCAATTCAAATATTTCGATAAAGGCCGTTTATTATATACAATAAGCAAACGTTCCAGTATATTTGGTGTATAGAATTACATTTAAAATGAATCAACAAGACTTAGTGTATCAATATTTCCCCCCATAAAATCTCAATTAGTATGCTATAAAAATTACAGATACTTTTTTAAGATCGAATAAATAAAATAATACACAAACTATTTTAAAGGTAATAATTTCAATTTTCGGTAAAATCAATGGTATCTAGCAATTACATGCAGTCAGATTACAGCTACTAATACAACCATGGAACAGTGGGAACACGCAATGGTTTCTTCTGAAATGAAATACAATAATCAATACCAAACAAAACAAAACGACCCATATAAAAAATAATTAAACATTTGAAAACGAGAAAAAGCTGGTAAGCAGTTTACAGTTTACGCTGTAAAGTTTTAATATTAGAAACGGGGTTTCTTTGTGTCCGTTTGTCCGTTGGCACAATATATTTCTGACAAGAAATATAACGCTTTTGTTGGCAGTTGCATAAATTATTAACCCGTAAGAAGATGTTGCTGTTGCAAAGTGCCAACGGACGCATGAATGGACAAACGGACACGCTTGTCAACTTACGGCCGCTTCAAAATATGTCTATTAATTATACTTTGTCCTAGCCCAGTCCCGGTCTGTCCGACGTGAATTTGTCATAAGTTGTATACTCCTGTCCTACGTTAGGAGCCTGTTGTGCAGGGGTTGTCGTTTTCTGATGTGCAGGTTCATAGGTGTTTCTCGATTCTCATTTTTTTATATGAATAAGGCCGTTGGTGTTCCTGTGTGAATTGTTCTACAATAGTCATTTTGAGTTCCTTTATAGGTTGCTTAAGGCTTCGTGTTGAAGGTCGTACTTTGAAGCATACGCCACATTTTGACTTGGGTAGAGATTTGTATCATTGGCACTCATTTCAAATCTTCTATCTATATATATTTTGTCAATATGGCTACGTACATGAGCAAATGCTTGTTTTCTTAATTGTTATTTACAAATATTAAGAAATGGCTTTCTTTCTTGTTTATTGCAAGTTTCATTTATAATATGTACATTGTATGTTTTTAGTAGCACACCTATTTTTCATTTCAGTAATTATATTTTTACATGGTAATATTCCTTTTTCATCTTTTGAATACGTTTTCAAATTTTTTAACTTATATTTGATAATTTTTAATAGCAATCTTATTTTAGACTTTTTTGGCTATTTATTTTACCAACTTTATTCAGTATAATTTTATTTTGTTTCATTGATATATATATTCCACTTTTTTTTTTGTAAAAGTTTCCACATTATTAATCCTTTTATCTAGAAAAGTTTTAACACTTAAATATTTATTTTGTGTGTTAATGTTTTATATTTTTATCACTGTCTGTGTGTATATTTCGTTTAACATATGCATGTGATGTAAAGCGCTTTGAGTAATATTGTTTTAGATTTAGCGCTATAGAAAAATTGTAATAATAATAATAAAGTCATTTATGAAGCATACCTTATTTGTGTATCATAGTAATAATTAATATCTACTCGTATACTGCTTTTCGGTGTACATACCTGTATGTGTATAGAATTCTGCTTACAAAATGACGGAATCTTAAAAATCTCTGGATCTATAGGCCCTGCAGTAACGTTTTGGTACAAATTAACGGTCATAACAAAATCTGAAAAACATGCAAACAAAAAATTGCAAAGAACTTTAGTAGAAACGTCTTACTTCATTTCAAGTGAAAGACAATCGTTTTAAAATGCGATATATTTGTTATAATCCTTATTTATTTCTAAAACTTATTCTCAGATTCAAAAGTAGGCAAACAGGGAGATGTGGGGTAAACGTTAATAAGACAGATCCACAACGAGACACTAAACCCAAGATGCATGTTTTAGAGGTGACAATAAGGTCTTTGACAATAGTCTAGACCAAACTTGCATGGTGTCTCACCATTCGAAATCCCCATATCTTAATCGCACTGGATAATGTAATTAAAATCACTAACCTATTATGACTCTTGAAGAAAGTAAGTACAAATTGACTGACATTTCTTTTCCTGCTGACAGTCTGTTTTGTTCTATATATTTTCAGGGAGTACTATGTCGTTGATTTTGGATGTTTATCGTGGTGTTAGTATCAAACCAGATTAAAAGAAATAATGGATAGTTTCGAAAGCAAAATCATAAAAAACATGATATGGCACATATTTTTGTTAACATCATGCATTTTTTCCCGACTTTCGAGATATTAAGATATTCATGACAAGCTGTTTGTTTTTTCTTTACAATGACCCGGAAGCAGTCTCGATTTTTTTATTTTTTTTTTGACATGAAGTATTTAAATGCTGGTAAACTCCAACTACTATTATTTTCATTACCATATGTAGGTTTGTCCACTAGTGCAGATGCCGAAACCGGGATACAGTCTTTTTGTGTAAGCGTGACTCGATGTATGCTTGTATTCCCAATCTTCATAAACCAGACATCAACTGGTTCGTTGATTAGCATTTGAGAACTGAGGTGTGAAGCAGAATCTAAAATCCAAAATAAAATACTCTATACATTGTAGCTAGACGCAGGCGTTAGACATATGTCTAAACCTAACTTCGAATATACAATCATATATTACACCGAATGGGAATAACGAATATTTGAGATTAGAGCATATTTATGCATAGATTGCATTTAACTTTGTTGCATTGTGGGTCGTCAATACAAAACAAAGGTGCGTGATTTAATGACTATCACCGTACCATCACTCTCAAAAAACAGTTGAAAAAACTTTTACTTCTTCTTTTAACAAACATGTAAGAATTATAGTTGCTTACTATGCAGATGGTTTGTATGGTCGGCTGTACAAATTGCAAGATCTTTTACTATTTAAATTATATATTCTAAACATCATACAATATTGGACCTATTTGATATACTAATATTAAGATTTTGTTTGCTAACTTAAAAAATAGCCGGCAAAATAAATGTGGGAATTTGATACACAATGGAACAAGATTTTGAGAGAGAAAAATAAACCAAAAAAAAAGAGAGATCGACCAGAAAACATACTGCACGCTTCTATCGTAGGCTCGGAGGCACAGTTCCTATCTTAAAAGTGATAGAACGTGCCACTGGAATATAGGTGACCTTTTCAAGCTTGCAAAATATGAGAACATAGGTCGGAAAAACTATCAGAAATATGTGATAAGGTCTTTAAATTCCCCACAATGTCGTTTGTCTTTTTTCTTGGTGTTCCCGTCTGTATTTTATCACTCCATTTTCTCTCTTTTGGCACTTTGGTATTCCACTGTTTCATAACATGCCAAACGAAACCCAAACAATATTGGAAAAGGTAACATTTCACCTACTCAATAGATGAAAAAGTATACATTTTTAAAATGTAAATTATATGAAAAGGGTGGGGTAACAGAAACCCAGCGGCACCCCTATCAATAAAGTATTGAAGTGCCATCCCTCCCCCTTTACATCGTAGGTTACACATAATAAAACAAAAAGGAATCGGAAAAGACCATGCGATCTAACGCTATTCTCTTGGAAAGGTGATCAGGTTGATTTGTCATTAACTTGTTTTTATTAAAAACATTAAGCTTCTTTAATTAAAAATAAAATTTTGAATAGATTCAAACCTGGTACACAAGGCGAAGGTATCTCCTCATTTAAATCTGTTGTTGTACAGTTCCTCCCCTCAATGGTCCATGTCTTTTTCTACATAAGTCAAGGTATAACACTTTTGTAGATAAATATTTATACGGACAAATATTAAACAGGACATATTTGCCGAAAAGTACAAAATTATATCATCAAATTATATGTTGTGTCTTAAGAAATTATTATTCCTTTGTTTTATAATTTATATTTTAAAAAGCGTTATTAAGATATGACCATCAGCACGAAATCTAATCTACAGATCGATATAGAACACAAGTGAAACTGTGGAATCGAACTTACAATCTGATTTTATGTTGATTTTTTCATCAAAAGTAAACATTTTTTTTCTCAATGCGATATGCAAAAACATAAATTAGTTTTTAAACTAAATGCTAAATTCGCTTCCCCCTTAAATTCCAAAAGAAACAAACTATGTTCTTTCAAGATATTTGGAATCCAGTTATTTACTGTACCCCCCTCATCCCCCCCCCCCCTTTTAAAAAAAAGAAAAGGAGACTGAGAAGAGGAATGGTCGATGCCTAGCTTTGAAGATGTATGCAGATTATGCAGATCCACGCGAATATGACGACGAACCTATGCTTTAAACTATGTGTATACCTTGAATAAATCAACAATAATTTTATCTATAGACATATAAGTTTGCCACAAACATGACAAATGCACCAATGTACAAGAAAAATACTTACTAAATTGTAATCCATTATCTGTTTGATATGTGTTATAACGGGCTGGTCTCCAGTCTCGTTTGTCACTGTTTGTACAGAAGCAATCTTCTTGTTTGGAAAGTCATAAAACACTCTGTTGTCCACTTCACTTAATCCGTAAAAGTCAGCATCTACGTGTATATTGTACTCTCCGACCACTTGGGCCACCGCAGATGTCCATTGTTTAGGTCCACAGCATCGTGAATAGGCATGTGCTGAAGAAGCAAAAAGCCCTGCAAACAAAATGGCAGAGAATACTGTAGTCATTCTGTAGTGTTTGGGTGAATTATAGAGCAAGGATAAATTTCTGATGTTAAGATAAATTTATCAGATTTGTTGATTTATATATATGTCATTTTCTTTTTATCGCCCAATAATGTTTATTTTGTGTAGATTTGATAGATAAAGAAATTATTGATATCGCATTGTAATATATTTCAACGACCCCAGCAGTATAGTCTTATAGCTAAGACTTCGGGAGAAAAGAAGAAAAAAAACAGGAAAACTGTTTATGCAACTAAACTATCATAAAAAAAACCAAAGGATATTGGGTATCCATCCATGACACAACATTAGTACACATACAGCAAAACAACGCAGAAAAGGCAAAATAACAGCAGTTTGCTGTTCTTTATCTCAAAGTCGTAATGCGGCCCTCAACACTGAGCGAAAGAATCATACACCTCTTCAAAAAGTCGTCATATTATTGACCGGGTCGGTATTCAAAAAGCTTTGCTACTGAATGACACATATATCTTGAAAGACGGTCGAAAGATAACAGTGGGGACAGACTCATAGATAGAAAACTGACGTGCATTACAAATAAAAAGACAATCAGACAAATAATAGTACACAAGACACAACATAGAAAACTAAAGACTAAACAAAACGAATCCCACCAAAAACTATGGGTGATCTCAGGTGCTCCGGAAGGGTAAGCAGATAACAGAAACTTAAAATTCCTGCTGACTTTTCTTCTTTCTTTATTCAGTGGTCAACATTTTAAGTAGTTTATATTCCCTACAAGTACATTCATGCATAGTGCTTTATAGTCACTTTCGTGTGAAGTAATGGAATAAAAAAAACGCAAACTCAAAACAAAAATATATAATAGCTAAAAATCGCAAAAGTTCTGACTATACTAGTACCAGAATTCAGACTAAAATGTCTCGGAACATCTTATTTTTATCAAATGAGAGAATTATTTTACCGTATGTTTCCACACTGCATCACAACTGATAATACTAAATTGCTTAAATTTCTTGCACAAAACTTTCATTTAATTACATTCACAACAGTTCTGTAGTGACCGTGTAAGCGTGTGCATAATAGTGTATAGTTTCATTCATGGTTTTTTGCTCAGTACGACTTTTGATTCTCCACTTGTATAAGCTTATCCATTTGAATAATGATAAAGATTGAGAATGGAAATGGAAATGGAAATGAAGAATGTGTCAAAGAGCCAGCAACCAGACCAAAGAGCAGAAAAAGGCCAAGGCCACAAATGGGTCCCGCATCCATTCATAAGATATATTGTTTCTGTTAATTCGCTCACCACTTTTATATTCATGACATATATTATATAGACAAGGAACGAGAAAATGTTGTTTGTTAATATTTAGAGGTTTTTACCAGAATTCGACAAAAAATAGGCAGTGGCTATTTTGCGGTCCGCCCGGCTAAATAGCAAATTTGCTATGTTGCCGGCACTGCATGATTAAAATATCTTATTAGCTTTTTTTATTCTTTGTCGAATCCTGGTATTTTATATATAAATCTCTTTAAAATTAACTCAGTTATATATTTTAGTGACATGACGACAGTGAAACTTTTTATTTATAAAATAATTACAAACTCATTTCTATTAAAACTATGGTAAACATATGTAAAAGATCTACGAAAGTGATGATGCATTTTCGCCTATCACACTATAATTAAAATAATTTATCATTCCAATCAAGGTCCCAAAGAACGGGATACTGAGTAAATCGTCGATAATGGATTCCGTTTATATTTAATTTTTTTGCCATTTTTTGTCTATATTCTTTGTATAAAATTGAGAAAGGAAATGGGGAATGTGGCAAAACGACAACAACCTGACCATAGAGCAGACAACAGCAGAAGGCCACCAATGGGTCTTCAATGTAGCGAGAAACTCCCGCAAAAAATATGTATACTAGTACAGTGATAATGAACGTCATACTAAACTCCAAATTATACACAAGAAACTAAAATTAAAAATTATACAAGACTAACAAAGGCCAGAGGCTCCTGACTTGGGACAGGCGCAAAATTGCGGCGGGGTTAAACATGTTTATGAGATCTCAAACCTCCCCCTATACCTCTAGCCAATGTAGAAAAGTAAACGCATAACAATACGCACATTAATATTCAGTTCAATAGAAGTCAGATGTCAGAAGATGTAACAAAATAAAATAAATAAAATGTCAGTAATACATAAATAACAACAGACTACTAGCAGTTAACTGACACGCCAGCTCGTGGCCCCAATTTAACTGATTGAAAGATTATGTCTTCATCATATGAATATCAGGCACAATCCCTCCAGTTAGGGGTTTAGTATCATACTATCATAAAATATATGAGAAGAACATAACCCGTGTCATGCCAACAACTTTTTTTTTTAAATAAATGTGTTTAGTTCCGATGCAAAGACCCTATAAGTGAATCAGCGCAAACTTAAAGCCAAAGTATGCAATCTTTAATGACCTGACAACAGTATCGTAACTATATACCTTCAGGCTTAATAAGTCCGTTTTAAGGTTTTGTAAGCTTTTGAGGTGAATACTGACATTTTTGTGCCATGTAAAGAATATTACCATAAAAGATTGGATGTGAAATACCTGAACGTTTAAGATGTCTGCATGTTAAGTTATCTTTACGAATTATTTCCTTATACCGATGATACAATTTATTAAATATTTTGACTAGTTTGTGATATCGAAAACCCTGCATGG
Source organism: Mytilus edulis (assembly GCF_963676685.1). Lineage (NCBI taxonomy): Eukaryota > Metazoa > Mollusca > Bivalvia > Mytilida > Mytilidae > Mytilus > Mytilus edulis. The sequence goes on from NC_092350.1 coordinate 53,045,401, forward strand.
TGTAATAATTTTTCAGTAATACATAAATTTCTCTCGCAAAAATCTTATATGTTGTTTCATACACGAGCGAATCGTACAAGTTGAGATAAATAAACACCATAAGATGGTGACAAGGGAACGTCACCATCTAAAAATGGATAATTAACGATAGGAAATGAAAAATCATCTCTTTTATCATATTTTTTTGTGTATTAAGCTTCCCGTTAATGATATAGATATCAAGATCGAGGAAAGGAAAGGGCAGTGGTCATTGTTACCCAATGATTAGCTTTATTTAAAGTAAGTTCAGCAGGATAAATTTCTTTAGTATACATACTGAAGTCGTCATTATTGAGAGCCAATATATCATCCAAATATCTAAAAGTATTTAGTATTTAGTCATAAATTGTAACTCAAAACAATACACTGAAACAGTTCCGCAATACTTGAAGTGGTGCACAGTTAGTCCCCATTGGAATTCCAATAACTATTCTTTTTATATTTTATTCTGTATTTTAATCCATTTTTCTTTTTTCTTAACAAAGATTTTAAAACTTTACAAACCAAATTATTCAGAGATTTATATTTTGAGATCTTTTGACTCACTTTACAAGATAACAAAATACGGATTTCCTTTGCCCGTCAGACATTCTTATATTGTAATCCTTATCACGTGTTTATGACTGGATCAAAATTTTGAATATTGAGTGACAGAGGAACCAGAAGATGCCAAATTTCAATCTTTGTTCCAAAAGTTATGAGAATTATCTTTGTTTTCTTCAATATCTTTCAATCAATTTCACAACTGTTAATATCCTAAGGTAACAATATGGTATTACAACAACTTGATCAAATGAATTCGACAACAGTTTGAGTTATTAATATTACGTTTACTTTTTAACAGTCACAGATGAAAATAATGTCTAGATAAAATTATTAATATTAGCATGCCGTCTGCAAAATGCAAAAATTGCGACCACCAGCAGAAACCCTGATTAGGACCACAGGTTGAGAACACACAACATGCATGACATGTATCCCAAATAATTGTTTTGTTTGTATATCTAATAACAATTTGAGGGTTTGGGAAATGTTGGGTAGCCAAAAGGAAATTTTTATGTGATGTCCATAATTTTACAGACAGAGGTGGGAAATACAGATACAGAGAAATTTTAAATTTTATAAGGCTATAGTTAATACAAATGTATATTCATGATATATACATGTACATGTAATTAAGGTTCATCATAACAAACGAACAAATATGGCTGTATTTACATGCCAAAAATTACTCTGAGTACAGACTTACCTGTGAAGTTGGAAAAGTTTTAAAGCCTGGCATCCACAAGATATAAAAAAGTTAAATGCATTTTGTGTTTCAGAAAGATAAAATCTCTTTTGGATTTTGATGAGCATTTTTTTTCCTTCATGCACAAAAACAATGATGCAAAAGGTGTGAAAATCAACTAAGTTGTGGTATAACTATGAGATGCTCCCTCAGGTAAAAAACCGGTTTGCATTGTTTTGATTGTCATTAATTGACATGGACAAGAGTTATCTTCATAACTTTAGGTAAGTTAATGAGTTTATCTGAGTCAGTGAGTGGACAGTATCAAAGTAATTCAGGTGTTTGTTTATTTTTACACCAACTGCAGAAAGGAAAAAAAATGCCCATCAAAAACCAAGAAAGATTATTTCTTTCTTAAACAGAAGATGCATTTAACTTTCATATATCTAGTGGATCAAAATGTGGATGCTAGGCATTAAAACTTTCAAAATAGCACAGGTAAGTCTGTACACAGAGTAGTTTTTGAGGTGAAAATACGGCCATATTTGTCCATTTGTTATGATGAACCTTAACATGATTAATGCAATTAAAACTTCTGATGTAAATATTCCCTCTGAAGACATGTGTTTCTTTTCATGCTTTTAGTCAAAATCTCCTGATTTTTATTTGCCCTCAAAATTTTGATGGGATCATGTACATGTACATGCATGACATGTATTATGGTATACCATTGTCTGGCGTCTGTCTATCCTCCTGTCTGTCCGTAGTCCAAATAATTATGACGTCTGGCAAGGCTATTTTATTTGTTTTCTGGGACGCCTTCCTACGACGTCACACCGCTGAAGCCATTTTTTTGGTAATTCTGGGATATCAGGTTGAAAGCAAAATAAATATTTTGTCCACTTCAAATGGAATTGTATCTTATTTTATCATTTCTTTTGAATATTTCTGGAAATACTTTGCATCAGTAAGCACAAAAAAGGTAGGACTATGTAACTACGTAAAAACTTCTAGCCGGCAATGAAAATTTCATGTCAAATTAGGTCGCAAACTTTACACACTTCTTAGTCATGTTAGTTGTATTAATCTAAGGATTTGTATATTTTTTGGTCATGATTCAAAATTTCATTTTAAAGTTGAGTTTTTTTGCAAAAAAAAAGGGGGAGATGTTTTCATATGTTGCGCTGTTTCTCAAAAACTATTTATGATTGTTGCTTAGCCTTAAAACTTTTAAACTTCAAAGTAAAATCGAGAAAGGAAATTGAATGGGGAATGTGTCAAAGCGACAACAACCCGACCATAGAGCAGACAATTAACAGCCGAAGGCCACCAATATGTCTTCAATGTAGCGAGAAACTCCTGCTACCATAGGCGTCCTTCAGCTGGCCCCTTAAAAATATGTATACATTTTTTACTTCTTTAAAGATCTGTATACTTTTTGGTGATGATTCAAAATTAACTATTAGTTTTTGAGTTTTTTTGAAAAAAAGGTTTTTTTCACATGTCTGGCTGTATCTCCATATCTTTGAAACTATAAACGATTATTGCATAAACCTTCACACACAAGATGACAGGTGTATCATGCTCTAGTGGCCATGTTGGCACAGCTGTTTATAAAACCCTCTTCTGTCCCTCACATTATAAATTCTAATCTTCCATATTTTGGAAAGTTTGCTATAGCTTGCTATAACAATAAACTTTCTTAAGGCATCTGCCTTAACTTCCGGTGAGACAGACTATCTTACTTTTGGAAGTGTGTCCTACTTTTAGATAATGTAGTACTGGTGTTTGAAAACTAATAATAGAAAGATGCTTTTGAAACTTTGAGCTCTTCTATTTTGATAGCATACAGCTTGAATTAAAATGTACTGAATTTTCATTGATAAATCAAATAATTCAACTTCTTTTGAAAATGGCAACCACAAATATTACTATGCGGATCTGCGCTACGCGGAAAGTAAAATTAATACACACACAAGACAGCAGTTTCAACTTTATGCATTTATCTGTATTCTCCAGACATGCGTCAGATCCATACATGTACATGTACATTTATGTGTGTGCCTCCAAATGTGAGTACTAAAATCCCGGTTTCAAAGGTTTCCTATACCTACCTTCCTCTGGTTGAAGAGAAAATTAATACTGTGTTTAAAATATTTCATGAATGAACATTTCTCGACGCTGACTACATATTTACAAATGTTAAATGAATATGTAAAAGCCCGAGAGTATCTAAGTATCATGGTATTTCATCACATCTCAGCCCAAAACAAACTCGGCCTTTTACATATTCGGCATTAGAAAATCGAACTTTAACAAAATTCGTACTTATACTACTTGCAATTAAGACACCTAAACAAATTTTTTTGCTCAGTTCTTATTATTTTTCTTCTTGTGGTCTATTTAGGTGTATTGTCAGGGGCCAACAAGAGGGATGGATTAACGGGATTATTTTTTTAATTTTTGTCGAGCCTGCAACTTTTGTTGCAGAAAGCTCGACATAGGGATAGTGATCCGGCGGCGGTGTTAGCTCACTTCTTAAAAGCTATATATTTTAGAAGGTGGAATACCTGGATGCTTCATATTTTGTATATAGATGCCTCATGTAACCAAGTTTCCGTCAGTCACATGTCCGTTGTCCTTGACCTCATTTTCATGGTTCAGTGACCACTTGAAAAAAAGTTCAGATTTTTTGTAATGTTGAATTCTCTATTACTATAAGTAATAGGATAACTATATTTGGTATGTGCGTACCTTGCAAGGTCCTCATGCCCGTCAGACAGTTTTCACTTGACCTCGACCTCATTTCATGGATCAGTGAATAAGGTTAAGTTTTGGTGGTCAAGTCCATATCTCAGATACTATATATGCAATAGGTCTAGTATATTCGGTGTATGGAAGGACTGTAACTGGCAGGTGTCATCTGACCTTGACCTCATTTTCATGGTTCAGTGGTTATAGTTAAGTTTTTATGTTTTGGTCTGTTTTTCTCATACTTTATGCAATAGGTTTACTATATTTGTTGTATTGAATGATTGTAAGGTGTACATGTCTAGCGGGAAGATGTCATCTGACCTTGACCTCATTTTCATGGTTCAGTGGTCAAAGTTAAGTTTTTGAGTTTTGGTCTTTTTATCTTATACTTTATGTCATAGGTCAACTATATTTAGTGTATGGAAATATTTTATGATCTATATGTCAGTTGTGCAGGTTTTATTTGACCTTGACCTTTTTTTTCATTTATTGCTCAGTGTTAAGTTTTTGTGTTTTGGTCTATTTTTCTTAAACTATAAGCAATAGGTCAACTATATTTGTTGTATGGAAGCATCGTTAGCTGTACATGCCTGCTGGCATGGTTCATCTGACCTTGACCTCATTTTCATGGTTCATTGATCAATGTTTAGTTTTCTTGGTTAATGTTAAGTTTATGTGACAGTCGTAATAAAGCTTTATATTTAGGAGTATCAACATAATATCAATGATTAGTAAAGAAGGCGAGACATTTCAGTGTGTGCACTCTTGTTCAAATGACTATAACTTGAAAACAGTAAGTGACAGACACACATGGTTTTCAGTAATGATCTCAGGACCATAAATCAAATTTAATTTAGGTTGAGTCCATGGGGTCACCCCACCCAACCGATCATGTTTGAGAACTTAAAAGCATCAAGATCCCCACCCCTAAACCATATATATTCTTATATGGTACAATAAAACAAATCAAATGAAATAAAAGGCGAGACCCCTGGGGTCACTACCACCCCCTTGTTGTTTGAGAACTTGTTAACAGTTGAGATCCCCACCCATGAACCAAATATATATTTTTGTATAGGACAACGAAATAAAGAGGACCTCCAGAGGGTCAGTCACCCCACCCCTTTCTTTTTGAAAACTTGTAAACGGTTGAGATCTCGACCCCTAAACCATATATATTTTTGTATGTGGCAATAAAACAAATCTAATGAAATAAAGTGGGAGTCCCTTTGGGTCAGCCCCACCCCCTCATGTTTGAGAACTTGGAAACTGTCAAGATCCCAACCCCTACACCATATATATTTTTGTATAGAGCAACAAAACAAATCAAATGAAATAAAGTGGGAGTTCCTTTGGGTCAGCCCCACCCGTTCATGTTTGAGAACTTGGAAAAGGTCGAGATCCCCACCCCTAAACTATACATGTATATATTTGTGTATGGGGCAACAAAACAAATCAGATGAAATAAAGTAGGAGTCCCTTTGGGTCAGCCCCATCCCCTCTTGTTTGAGAACTTGGAAATGGTCAAGATCCCCACCCCTTAACCATATATATTCTTGTAATGGACAATAAAACAAATCAAATGAAATAGAAGGCGAGTCTCCAGGGGTCAATCCCACCCCCTTGTTGTTAGAGAACTTGTAAACAGTTGAGATCCTCACCCATAAAACATCTATATTTTTGTATGGGACAATAAAATAAATCAAATGAAATATAGAAGAAGTCTGCAGGGGTGACCCCCCCTTTCTTTTTGAAAACTTGTAAAAGGTTGAGATCCCCACCCTAAACCATATATATTCTTTTATGGGGCAACAAAACAAATCAAATGAAATATAGTGGGAGTCCCTCTGGGTCATCCCCTACCCCTGATGTTTGAGAACCCCTGATGTTTGAGAACTTGTAAACAGTCAAGATCCACCCCTTCTTTTAGAAACTTGAAAACTGTCGAAATCCCGACACTGAAACCACATATTGTTGTACAGAATAATAAAACAAATCAGATGAACTAAAAGGCTAGTCCCCTAGGGCATGTAGGGTCTCTCTTACCCCTACCTCCTGCCTGTTCGAGAACTTGTAAACTGTCTAGATCCCCACCCCTAAATCATGAATATTACTGTACATTGTACATGATTTCAAGAAGATTTGATGACATACAGGTGTAATACCTAGACTTCACTTGTGAATATCACTTTACTAGACCAGACCAATTTGTATTGGACCTTGCCCAATGTCATGAATGTCAGGCCACTGTGCACGTGGGAATAACTTAATTTTGAGAGCTTTGTTTGGGCGGAGACTTCGTAGCAGCATCCTGTTACAATAATTTCTTGTATAAAGTTGGGGTTTTTTTTTAGTAGGAAAAAAAGTTAACCACACAATCTGCAGTCTCCCAATAAACCACTGTTCCATTTCATGCATATATGAATAATGATAAACTAGACAACAAAAGCATGATTTGAACCTATTCTTTTTATATACATGATATATATATTTATTTACATTCAGTGTTCATGTAGTTTATGTATTTTGTTTATCATGTTTATAGCATGGTTAGCAAACTTGCATTGCATTATTTATATATTTAATCATGACTTAATTGGTTAACACCCTAATTGACTTTTTGTTTTATTTTTCAGAAGAACATTAGATAATTCAGGATGATTTTTATTGTTAAACTTGTTGTACTGATGCTAGTCATATTCCTGCCGCCATCTTCTACGACGCAGACATGTGATGAGTACCATTTCTTCAATTTAGAGACATCAGAATGTACCAGATGTAAAACTTGTCGACAATTTGAAGTCCTTTTCTCAGAATGTTCCAAATTTAACGACTCTATTTGTATTAGTCTCAATTATAAAAACACTAGTGTCCTACTTCAAGATATCTCCAGCTTAGAATTCTGGTTTGACAAACTACCCAGAGACAGTAACCTCAACACCAAATATAAAGGACAAGATGCTACAATACAAGTTCCTGACACAAAAGTCAACATTGCAAATTGGAAGACATTGTCATATTCTTTAACTGGTGTCCTGGGCTTGCTAGGAGTTGTTTCAACATTGGTGCTCCTATATCTTTGGAAGAGGAGACAGAATAACATAAAAGAATATGATAATCTTCAGAACAGATTAGGTAATTATATCAAAACACAAACTTTGTCTGCTCTGGTTACATGTATATAAAATACAATGGATACTGTAAATTCAGAAATTATTGTGTGCATTTATTATTGCATTTTTGTCATTTTAGACATGTTCCTGATGTTTGACTAAAATGCAATTTTAATTATTGCGATATTTAAAAAGATCATGTTTAATTCATATAAAAACAAATCAAAATGAGATTTAAAAAAAAAAAATTTTGCGATTATAACCCTGTTGCATTTTTTGCAATAATAGAAACATTGCAATAATTTCTGAATTTACAGTAGGTAATATCAAAATACAAAACGTGTCTGCTCTGGTTATATAACATTCAATAGATATAGGAAGATGTGGTGTGAGTGCCAATGAGACAACTCTCCATACAAATAACAATTTAAAAAGTAAACCATTATAGGTTAAAGTACGGCCTTCAACACGGAGCCTTAGCTCACACCGAACAACAAGCTATAAAGGGCCCCAAAATTACTAGTGTAAAACCATTCAAACGGGAAAACCAACGGTCTAATCTATATAAACAAAACGAGAAACGAGAAACACGTATATATTACATAAACAAACGACAACTACTGTACATCAGATTCCTGACTTAGGACAGGTGCAAACATTTGCAGCGGGATTAAACGTTTTAATGGATCCAAACCTTCTCCCTTTTTCTGAAACAATAGCATAACATCACAACAAAGAAAAACATACGATAAAATACATAGATAAAATCAAAATACAAAACATGCCTGCTCTGGTTATATAACAGTCAGAGCTCAGACATAAATAAGTCTGAATCTGCTTTTGACTCATAGAGGTCTAAATTTGTAAGTTTTAGGATTTGTCTCCCTTAAATGAAAGACAAAATACGACTTTAATAAGTCAAATATTGTTAAGCAAGAAATAATTGACCAGAATCAAAAAGTTGCAAATATCTACTCCTACAAGTCGATATTAAAGTTATCAAAATTGGTTAACTTCAAGAGCATCTAAATCTAATAATGACAACATTGAAAGACAATGCTTTGTCTTCTAAAGAAAAAATATGAATGAAAGTCAAAAAAATCGGGGATAATGTTAATTAATGCAACCACCTTGAACCACACTTAATGAGGTAAAACATCTGTGTTTAGTAAGGATGTTCAATTAGATAATTAAATATAGAAAGCTCAAGTCCATGTGAACTCTCAGACAGGTTTTTGCTGTCATAGGTGGTGTACTTTGGCCACCAAGTAAAATTAAGTTTTTTCATCAACATAAATAGACCTAATTATATATACAAGTCTGTCATTTTCTGACTTAGATAAGTCTAAAATTGAAAACACATTTTTATAATAAATACATGTTTTGACTTCTTTAAGTCAAAAGCAAAAATGGACTTGTTTATGTCTGAGCTCTGACTATATGAGCTCTGCTCAATACATAGATAGCATCAAAATACAAAATGTGCCTGCTCTGGCTATATAACATACATGACATACAATCTACACAACGTGTATAGATAAAAATGTAGTTAACATCAAAATACAAAACGTGTCTGCTCTGGTTATATAACATACATGACATACAATAGATTGGTAATATCAAAATACAAAACGTGTCTGCTCTGGTTATGTAACATACAATAGATAGATAACATCAAAATACAAAACGTGTCTGCTCTTGTTATATAACATGTATAACATACAATAGATTGGTAATATCAAAATACAAAACTTGCTTGCTCGGGTTATATAACATACAATGGATTGGTAATATCAAAATACAAACCTTGCCGGTTCTGGTTATATAACATACATGACATACAATAGATTGGTAATATCAAAATACAAAACGTGTCTGCTCTGGTTATGTAACATACAATAGATAGATAACATCAAAATACAAAACGTGTCTGCTCTTGTTATATAACATGTATAACATACAATAGATTGGTAATATCAAAATACAAAACTTGCTTGCTCGGGTTATATAACATACAATAGATTGGTAATATCAAAATACAAACCTTGCTGGTTCTGGTTATATAACATACAATAGATAGGTAATATCAAAATTCAAACCTTGCCTGCTCTGGTTATATACATGTAATGTACTATAGAAGCAAGAAATAATATTTAAAATGCATAAATATTAATCCACATACAGTCATGTACAAAAAATGTACATGAACATAATCATGATAATAGATAACTATCAACATGATCAACTAGCAAGTAACCTTGCAATACAATATTATCAAGAACAGAACATTAATAATCTATCCCAGGAATAACAATGTGTCTTTTTCATGGATATATTTATACATATATTATTTTCTCTCTTTAAATAGGGAATGCTGAACTTGGAAATGAATACGTAGTGTTCAGTCGTTTACCTCATCACACATCTTACGATGAAGAAAATGTTAGTGCTCTGCTACCAAGACCACCAACACGAGGCTGTCGTGTAATAGATATAAATGTGAGAAAATACTCACGATACTATAGGAAACGGTTATACAAGCCACAGAGGCGGCTTCTACCAGAGGGTGTTGATGACGTATTTGAATCGGAAGACAGTGCTGGATCTCGCAGCTTGCGTCTCCACACAATACCTGAAAGATCTGACAGCGATATTGATGATGTTTTAAATGCTGACAAAAAATTAAGCAACACTTCCGACAAAGATGCCAAAAATGACGAATCTGTGAATGAAGCTTGTTGTGTAAATTCAGGGAAAATGAGCAGTTCATCAAAATGTAGTAAATCAAGTATTGAACATGGTGAAGGATCTCAAAAAGATGAAAATGACAAAGATGGAAGTAACGTCTGTTTGAACAACTCTTGCAGTGACATCAAAAATACACTAGATTCAAAACAGAATAACCACAACACAGAAACAGAAAATAGGAAACACAGCTTGGTTAGTTCACAAGAAAAAGAAGATATTTAAACCTGTTAAATCGTGGAATAAATGAATAATATTCTGTAATGTCAAATTCAAAATGTACACCAACAGTCGTATAAAATTTACTACGCAATGTTCATTTAGAAATTATAATTAAGCTAGTTTTTTACACTTCATTTATGAAACTTTTGAAGACCTGTTAATTCATCAAGACTCTTTTAATTCTATTGAAGCTTGAACATGTTGAAGGGTTTTCAAAATGAATGATTTCCCCCCTGTTATTCATCTGATGAAAAGTAATAAGAAAGTTGTCATTTAAAGCAGGGATATCTTTTATTATCATGATTATTTCAAATAGATATTCATACATGTCATATAAAAATATCAATTTTAAAATATCAAAAATATAATTTTTTTTATTGTTACTCTACATGATTATTGATACAGCATAGCAATTAAGAAATACAGTTGTTTCCCTTTTCCCAGTATATAATCAGTAATTTTAAATAAACAATTTTTCACAGCCATGTTTTTTACCTAAAAGCTGATAAGTTTTTTGGTGACATTGGTCAATGTTGGTATTGCCTAATATTAAATATTAGTATGAGACCTCATTATAGAATTTGCAGAGGGTCATGCTCATGATTTTTATAAATAAACAAAGAAATAATGAGACAATTATAAATTACCATGATTAAGGTTCTCTACCCAATGCCAAATTAATATGTGATAAAAAAAAAACAACGTCAATGTAGAAAAATTTCTGAGATTCTAAAAAACTACATTCACACTATTTTCTATGAAATCTTGATTCCTTTTAAATCTGATGCAACTTTCCATATAAAAAGCCCATGACCTACAGTTATCAATTATATTTTAAAACTGTTATTCATATGATGAAAAATAAATAAGAAGGTTGTGATTAAAAACAGGTATACATGTAAGTTATGTACACTTTTGATTTTCATAATTATTTATATTTCAATTCTATTCCAAATTGCTACATGTATAAACACTCAGATAAAAAAAACCATCAAATAGAAAAGTTATTAAACGGACAGAATCGGCACTAGCTATACCTTTTAAAAGCTTTTAACCAAAAACAAAAGACTTTTTCTTAGTCTTATTCTTACATATATTAGGACACAGAGCTGTGTTTCACATGTGTTTCACCAAAAAACTTAAACTTATCATAAACATACTGAATTGTGAAAGACAGAATCAATTTTAGTTGTAAAATTTTCTTGTGAAATTAATTGTTTTGGTCTACCACAAATATTGTTTTATATTTGAATAATGTATTTATATTTTTGGTTTTTCAGTAACATCCATGTATGATATCATGAAAATTTCGAGATTATATTAAAAAAAAATACATGTAGCATGGTTATGATGATTGTTGTATATGTTTATCAGTAAGTAATGATTATAAGTACATGTGCATATATTTTTTAAATGAGTATGATGATTCAAGGCATTAAAGCTTTGTGGTACCTTGTGCTATATTTTCTACCATGGTGCTATCTTGGATGATTTTATAATACATGTAAAATGTTAACATGGTTAAGGGGCCATGGTGCTATATTTTTTGGAAAACCTGTGCTTGAATATATAATATCCATAGTGCTATTTGAAAATTATGGGAAGAACATGTAATTATATACTTTTATTTAACATAGATACAAGTTTTGGAAACCATTAAAAGGAAATTAAAGGCAGCTTTATATGTACGTGATATCAAATTGTCAAAATATATTTTTGAAATAGCATTTCAGTTAAAAATATTTTTAAAAATTGTTACTGTAACCGAAACAAATTGTGGAAGTTTTATTACTCTTAGTATTTGTGCATATATAGCACAAGGCCACAATTAAAAATATTTTGGTTTGCCCAAACCCTACCCAAAGGTTGAGACAGTGGGTAGGAAGGTAGGCATTTTCTTTTTTTTTTTTTCAAAGAGAGAAATTTAAGTATCGGGTGTTTATTAGTCTTCATGCCTATCTGATTAAAAAAAAACTTCTTCAAATCAGGACAATAAAAGAATTTGAGTAGGCAGCTTTTTTCTGGGTAGGTAGCGTTTGGGCAAACAAACCTATTCTTTTTTATGGCCCAAATACTAAGAGTAACATAATTATATATATATTATATATTCAGTGGTGGATCCAGAGGGTATTTAGGGGGATTTGAACCCCCTCCATTTTTGATGATCAATGCTTTTGAATGGAAACATATGATTGGAATCCCCCCTTTTAAAATGACTGGATCAACCCCTGAAAAAAATATTGGTTGTAGCTTTATTTTATAGACTTTATTTTGTAATAACTGGTAAATATAATTAAATCATATAACAATACTAGAAGCAATGTATAGTAAATGTGTTCAAGAATATGTGCAATACATAAGTTATATACATGTATGGTTCTTAATAAAGTGTTCATAAATATACATTTTATACATGTACATTTGTACATCATTTTACAAAAAGGTTGTATTTAGTATTCTTTTGTGCCATTTATAGTATTTATGTGTTCATGTATATGTTCTTAAACATAACAGAAAAGTGTTAGTAGATACAATGTGTTCATATTAGATGTTGGTTGTATGTGGGTATTTGAAACCCTGAGTTTTGTAAATATTATACAAGAATCATTTTCCATATATTTTTTTAAAACATGTCTTGTTTCATAACAAAACAGTTGCATTGAATAGAAAGGATTCTATCATGTATATTGCTCTATAATTTATTTTCTATAAAAAGTACATGTATACTGGTAAATTTAATTAAGAAAAAGCTATGATAAATGTTGAAAATAGGACGAGCTTAAGCTTGTTCATGTAAACTTTACTTTTTTTTTTACTTGCTCTAAACTAAATACTGTTGAAGTGCCAGTCTTTGTCGGGATCAGGCAATTCAAATAATGAATGGTTATTTTGCTATTTTGAAGAACTATCACCCTAAGCTGGAAATAGTATGCCTTTTGTTTCTGTGTGTCTGGTATTTCAAAACTGATTATAAGTTTTGGTAAATTAGAATGAAAGAAAATTACGGAGTTATCTCCCCTTAATTGTTAATTTATAGTGACTGTCAATTTCAACAAAACTTATCTTCTATTACCAGATCGGGAAACAGAAAAGAAGAAAGTTATTTTCGTGCAATACTACCTATATGTAATTTTCAAAGGGAAATAACTCCATATGTCAAATGTATGTCGGGTACTAAAATGCATGTAAATGATACTGGTTTAAATGGGCCACAAATAAAATCCTCTGAAACTATGCAAAAGCATAAAGCTATCTGGTATACATTTTTTTTGTTCAATTCACATTTACATGTACTTTTATGTAAATATTGTCCCTTTTTAACATGTTAAATGTTTTTGTAAAAACTAGAATCTTGAGTCCTTTTTCACTTTTCTATTCTAAAATTTCATTTTTGTACAGAAAAAAAGCTCTATTGTTGAAATGTGCTAGTCATTGTTTGTTGAATATTTAAATTTAATTTTACTAGTCCATGTGTAAATGATTACACTTTTTTACAGTATTTGAAAAATGATATATGTCAAGGTTGGCAAAGTCTAACTGAGCTGGAAAAGGGCAATACTCCTGTTTCATTGAAATGATATGATAAAAATTTTAAGTTTATTTTAACAAAAAATAGCAAAGAAATAAAATAGTTTCATAATATCATCATGATCATTACTAAAAATTTATATTTCATACAGATAAAGTATTTCCCACTAGGCTGGGCAATACTCATAAAACTGTTTTTTTACCATTCTTAACAGTGTTTTCCATTTTGCTTTAAGCTTGATGTGCCGACCACCTTCTTTTGAAAGCCGACCACCTTTCCATTGTAGGAGGTGGTCTGCATTTTTTTTCTTTGAATTCTGGATATTTTTCTTAAGTTTATATATGTTCATTTATGTGTTTCAAGAATAAAATCTCATTCTAGTTTTTAATAGGTAAAGGTAAATGGATCTTTTGTTAAAAACCTTTATTGACAGCTAGATGTCATATTCTATTTGTGTTGTTTTCTTGTTATTTTGCTGTCTCATTGACTAATACTCCATGTATTCACATTGTTTGTTTTGTTATATTGTAAATTCAGAAATTGAATTATTTAGTTGACAGGATAAATATTGCATTAGAAGGAAAATTAAAATTTCTGGTTGCTTGATTCATATACATGTACAACATTTTCAGAAATCAATTTTGTCCATTGATCAAGAATCTCGATAGTTTATGTACATGATGTATGCAACAATTTCTGAATTACAGTATTATTATATTAATAACTTTTTGTAGTACACGTATATATTTAAACTTATTATTTTGTATTTATTTAAAAAAAAAACTATTTTTTTTGTTTTGCTAGAAAAAAGTTACTAGATTTCATTAATTTTTCTTTTAAATATTTTTGTTTTGTTTTTGTACATTAGCTGATATATTTTGATCAAATTAAATGTGCTTTTGAGGTGCCATCTTCTTTTATCTGTCAATCACGCTTTTTATGTATTTTAAAGGAGTAGACCTTAATTCAGGGAGATAAAAAACTCTTTGAATCAGTAATGTGTTTGTAAAAGTCAAGTTTCATCAATGTATTTTATGCATTTACCTGAAGCAGATTGAAAATAATCTATGTAACCTGGAAGCTTATAATATATTTATGAAAATGATTAACACAAACTACCTGAAGATTTTAAGTTATTTTTTTAAGGAAAATTGTGCTTGGGAAGTAAAAAGTAAAAACAAAGTGTTTATTTTAGTAATTCTGATTAAAAATAATTCCACAAGTTTGTTTTATGAAGAAGAAGAAAAAATTGAATCTATAATGGTATGTTTCATTAGTCCTCAAAAGCCATGAATATATATTATCGTCAGTATTACATAATTATCTAATATAATTTTCATTTCATAATTTGCCATTTTATAATTTGCCATTTCAGAATCTAATGAATTCTAGGTAGTTTATTTCAAATTGATATATCTGAATAATGTCATTGGTAATCTAAATCCTAAATAATTGGATATTGGTAAAATAAAATATTTTTATTTTCATTTTCCTGAAATGACATTAAAATTGCCTACAAACTGAAGATTCTGAAATGGAAAATTGTGTGCTCTTTGATTTTGTTATGTATTTAAAAACTTTAAAATAGTCGGGATAGATTTTTGTAACAAAACGTTTTTATCTTTGAATAGATTAGATTTATTAAAACATTTAACTTTCCTTTTAGTATTATCATTGAGTAGTTTTATAATGGAGGTAGATATTACTTAAAAAGGATAACAAGAAATATCCAAAAATATTGGAACTCACAAAAAAACACTTCAAATCACAAACACCATACTTGGACTGAAAATACATGTACAAAAATAAACAATAACCAAGGTCCATATTTAGCCGGTTTTAAAGGCCAGCTGAGGCCCACCTCCTGGTGTGGGATTTTCTTGCTGCATTAAAAACCCATTGATGACCTTCAGCTGCTAACTGCTCTTTGGTACGGTTGTTGTCTCTTTGGCATATAACCCATTTCCATTCGCAATTTTATCAATTTGTTACAGGCACATCATTTGTTGTGATTTAACACTTTTTTTTTTAGCATTTAAGTACATTTATCTGTCTAATGTATTATGTCCTTGACCTCTTTTTCATGTTACATGTTGTTTGGTCATGTTGAATTCTCACTTTATATGTGGTGAAAGGATAACTATATTTGGTATATAGATTCCCTGCTAGGTTTACATGTTCTGAATGTCCTACAGGACTCCTTGACCTGGACCTCAATTTATGGATCAGTCATCAAGGTTAATTAACATGGTAGAGTGTGTATCTTGGATACTATTGGCAATAGGTCACCTATATTTGGTGTATGGAAAAGTTATAAGTAGAACATGGATGACTGGCGGGTTTCATCTTGTGTCGATCTCATTTCCATGGTTCATCGGACAATTTTTAGTTTTTGTGGTCTATTTTTCAGATGCTATGCCAAATAGGGCCACCAAATTTTGTGTTTGGAAGAATTGTAAAGATTTCATGTTGGTTTGTAAGGTTTCATATGACCTTGACCTTATTTTCATGGTTCATTGGTCACTAATTAATTTTTCAAGGTCAATTATATTTGGTATATGGAATGATTACAAATAAACTCATCATAGATACCAGGACTAAATTTTATATATACGCCAGACGCGCATACAATTATACTAGATGTAAAAGTAATGCATTATTTATATACCCCAACAGGTCTTTTGAAAGGGTCTTCAGCGCCATGAAACGTTTGCATAAAAAAAAATCGAAAAAAGGGGACTTCACATGCCAAGAAATCCTCTCTAAAAATTCCTGTCGACCTACGGCACCCATTAGTAGTTAAAGATTTGATTTCATTCAACAAATTAATTTATGACCTTCATGTACATGTGGTTTATAATACGGCAATATACCAAATGGTCATTATTAATCATCCATGTAATTAGCTCCATGGGTATTTGCAGAATTTCAACGAAACCATTTTCTTGGCATTGGAGAAAGGAAGAAAGGCCATTCACAATTTGTCTTACAGTTGTTTTTTCTCTCTTTTAAGTAATTAAAAAAAAAATCTTTCAAATAAAGAGTTCATAAGAATATTCCCTTTGGACCACCTCCCCCCCCCCCCCTTTTTTTTTGTTGTTTTGTTTCGTGCTGTCTATTTTCAACCCTCAAATTAACATTTCCGATCTATTCATGTACCGGACAGGCAACTTTTGGTATCAATAAGAAAATCTATAATGCCATTATACACATGTATGTTGTTTGCTGGGAGTCCCCGCCCGCAAAGAAAGAAATAGCTAAGATACTATAGTCCTGCATCACATGATTTTTACCACGCAGAGCTTACATGAGAACGAATACCTAATATGGAAAGTGAAACTACACTTCATTACATAAAGTCTGAAAGCACATATAGGAAAATGAAGGGTTTTTTTTGTCAACGGATGCCGGGGTAATCCTCTCTGTGTTTGAAATATATACGAAATATTTGCCACTGCCCCCTTTTTCTGCTCTATGAATTCTCTCAAGAGTTTTCTATCTCTTACTCCTGTGAACATCCACCGTGGATCCGCCAATGCCAAAGGCAATTTGCAGGAGCTCAAAACTATCGTTAAAGTACTGTTTATTCTAATTATTCTAAACCAGTTTACATAATCGCAATTCGCCCTCATAATCAAAGAAAAGATATTTCTTAATACTTAGGGAAGAAATAATTTCTATCAATAATGACCAAGAATGACTTGTCTGACCTCTCCAGAGGCGGATTGAAGGGGGCACCCGCACCTTTTTGTGGAAACTTTCTGGTTGTTAATATAGGGAAAGGGCCTCTTAGGCAACAAGTGGCCCCTCACTTATGAACATTTCTGGATCCGCCGCTGCTCTCTAAATGTATTTATACGGTTGTATGCTGTTTCCTCATTTAAAAATACAAAATTGTGAACAGTTTTATATTAAATATAAATATATCAATTAAATTTTGATTAAAACATCGAGATCTGCATATATTGTATAAAAATAAATTATAGTATGGATTTATATTGATTCGTATACCATGGTCGATTTTCGTATTACGAATCTCACGCCGAGGTAAATAGCGGTGCTTCACATTTGCTGGTTAACTTATTAATAATCAAAAATAAATTGAAATAATATATAATGAGTGTCATTTTTAAAACGAATGAATACAAAGAATTAGAATTATGAATTTTAAATATTACTTTTTATCATAATTAAGAAATTACGTACTAACAAGAGACAACAAAAGTTATAATGTCCTTGCATACTTGAAAAAGATTGTATACATTTTACTATGTATTTTTTTATGGATCGATATGCGTCCTCCTACATGTATAATACTTAGTACATGTATAATAACTCAAGTTTTTTTTACGTAGTATTACAGTAGGAGTGCCGAGGGCACGTGAGTCGTTTACTGAATAATCAAAAATAACTTAAATGTCATATAAACGTGTAGTCTTTCTACTTTAACAGGGTGTATAATTTCTGTTAGTTTACTAGTATATAAAATTAAAAATGACATAACAATGTCGTTATCAATTTCCTTTTATACTAAACATTGAGAATGTGCATATTTTCGAATTTTATAATTTTAATTGTTAAAGGCTTGTTAAAGACGGAAATAATAAGTACACAGTTTAAAACGAGAACTGACATGGTTAGATCACTTCCTTTATACGGAAGTCAGGTTTATTAGAGATATACTTTTCAACGAGGATGTTTAGTATAATACAAACATTGTAGTATATTTTTTTTTAGTGAAAACTGTGTCTTGGATAATCTTTTAAACATCTAAATATGTCCAAACCAAAGATACGGATTCTAGATATTGCAGCTTTTGTGTTGACTATTTTAGCAACTATTGTTCAATTTGCTGGATTTTTTTTACCTAACTGGTGGAGTTATAAGTCTGATACTACTGAATTCAAATTAGAATATGGAATGCTATTTTCAACGGAGTGTAGTGCTGCTGGAGATTGCAAAGAAAACACAGCCGTTGTTATCGAGGGAGGAAAAGGTGAGAGAGAAACGTGTTATTTAAAAATTATTTTGACTCTCTCTCTCGCATGATTCTTCCCTTCTTCCTGGTATGATTTCACCTGACATTATTAACGTATATTTCATTATTTTTCTTTTTTCCTGGTTTACGTGTACCCGGCGTTTTTTTAACTAATGTACTTACTTCAGTTTCATCATTTTACCGATTTGAATGTTTATCTAATTTAAATCATCTCTATACTAAAGCAAATATTAGTAGTTATTTAGTCAAATGAAATGACTAATGGTTTAGTCGATGGACCAAATCAATTTCAAAATAAAACATCATGGACATTAAAATCATACGTAGAAGAAAAGACCGACAAAAACAAAACATAAACAAATATTTAAAAATTTAAAAGATGAACAATATTACAGAGATAATTATCATGATAACAAATAATTTGAAATTAAAGCTTTACATCTAAACTGAGTATTTGCTTTTAAAAGTCCAGCGGCAAACAGTTCAGTCATAATATTCAGAAAGAAAACGGGAAAATATTCTCTCTTATCTAGATATTAGTTTAAACTGTTATCTTATTGGTGAAATTTTATTTGAGGATAAGTAAATTCGCATTATACAAACATTTTGGTAAATTGAATATCCATTTTTGTAAAAATAAAATAAACGACGTTACGTCTTGTTATAATATCTAGAATAGCTTTCACCGCGATATAGTCTGTTTGTGCTGATGTGGCGTAAAGCAATCAACAATCAATCAATCAATTATAATCTAGTAATGTGTCGCATATGATGACAAGGTAGAAGATTAAAGCTCCTTGAATAAGGGCTGAAATTTAGTCTTCAAGTTAACACTATATGAACACCTCGAAAATAAAAAGTAGAGAACGTTTGACTCTTTCAATATGAAATGTGCTATCAAAACAACACTTTGAAACAAAAAAGAAATAATAATAAATGGAATAGGTGATGCACAAATGTCTCATTTCATCAAAATCAAATCCACTTAGTGGTTTAGGACAACAAAATGATGTCCTTGTATTTCAACATTCAGATTAAAAGAAAAGATAATCTGATACAGATTTAAAAAGAGGCACTAGCTGTCAAACTCATGTACACCAATTTGACTCAAATGTTTATATTTGATTTATTACCATATGAAAAATTATTCCAAATTATAAAAAGTCTAACATAAACAATTTACGGGGCATGGACTCGATAATATGTAGCTTCGTTTATTGTGTACTTTAGTCTTGAAGCCATCTAATTAAGTATTGAGTTGACCTCCAATGATCATATAAGCAATTTAAATATAAAAATAGATATAGAAAGTGAACGCGTGCAATTGGTTTTTCTAGGTCTGGGTAATTTCATATATTAAAAATATATGTTAATTATCGTTTTACCTGTATAAGAATGATTTTTTTTTTGTGTGGATCGAATCAGTCAATCAAATGATTCACCTTTGTTTCACTTTCAATGTTGACATTCTTTACCTTTAACTAACAGAACACGCACTATTCATAAGCTAAGAGGTTAAATTGAAGTTCACATGAATATGGATTCAATAAGGTTGAATTATCCATTTGCAAGTGAATAATTCATCGTCAATGTTTCTTAGCTTAATTTGACAAAATTTTACCATACTGGCTGCTAAAAGCAAATTATTATTCCACTATTTCACTTTCATTATGATTGAACAAAAAAAATCATACTAGATTTTTTATATATCTCGTAGCTAGTGCAAACAAATAAACAATACGGTGAACTATACAGTTGATAATGTCTGTGTCATTTGATCTGTTGTAGAGAGTTGTTACATTGGCAAACAGTTCACATCTTCTTATTTTCATACGCGCAGAATATATCTGTGTTTGCATTTTAAAAATTTCATTCACATCAGTGTCAATTCTAGGTTGCTGATGAAAGATCATAAAACATTCAATTTGGAACCTCCTGTTTGAATTATACATGAAATATTCACAAATGCCCACCATATGAAAACATCACTCAGTCCTTCACAGCTGTTGTTAAGTGGATTGATTTTGTTCAATATTTGTTAAATTGAAGGAAATCCGACCTAACAAACGACAACACAAAACAATTCCTTTGCTTTTGAAAAACAATAAGTTTTTCTCTCGATAAATATTTGTCCTTGTTCCACGTTTAATATGAACTCGTAACTTAAATCTATCAAAAATGTTTTACTTTTATTTTTATTTAACAGTTTATAAGAATGGAAATATTTTGTCACAACTACAAAGTACATATGTTGAACATAGAAATACCGGTATATATATATATATAGATACCGTGAATATAGATTGCAGTACTTTTCCCCAGACGGATTCGTTTTGACTTTAATTGTTGACGATATCATTATGATAATTTAATATAAAACGTAAATTACATGTAACACGGATAAACTCCGTCTCTCATTTATTGATAATACGGGGGTATAGTTACATGAAATTTTTAGCCACTTATTTGAAACCAATATATACTTGAAATACTTTGTAATACAAGTTAGTACATATCAAATCATTGCTACTACATGTACTTATACAGGAAATGATACTAATAACGGAATGTGGTCATACTGTTGAATATTGAAAAAGGTCACACCGTTAATCATGTTAAACTATTATTCATAAAATCCGCATAAGTTAATTGTGTCGCCATTATCAATATCAACATGATAAATTCTTTCTTAAATATTAAACTGAAGTCTTAGAGATAGTCGTAAAATTGTAAAGTACATGTTACAGTATACAAATGGTCCACCATCATTAATATAAGTCTTGGAATGCATGGGACAGGAATTATGATGTTTAAGATGGGGGCAAAAATAAGGACATGCCTCATTTCACTGAAATTCTGTAAACCATTTAGGACTAAACTTATGTCATGTACATGTATGTCGAATGAAATACTCAATTCTCATAAATATCTTGACAATGTATGATTTTTAATTTAATTCGGAGTTTAGTATGACGTCCATTATCACTGAACTAGTATACATACTAGTTTAGGGGCTAGCTGAAGGAAGCCTCCATACGGGAGTTCTTGCTGCATTGAAGACCCATTGGTGGCCTTTGTTGTTGTCTGCTCTTTGGTCGGGTTGTTGTCTCTTGGATACATTCCCCATTTTAATTTTCAGTTTTATACATGCTGTCAAGGGACAGGTCAATGAAATAAACCGAATTGAGTTGTTGTCTGTGTTTTTTTCATTCTTACCAATGAAATAAATTGAACTTTGTAAACGACGCATTTCTGTCTAACATATAATAGCTCCTTCCGGCAACTTGTCAAATCGTAACTTAAATTACGTAAAAATAAACATTAATAACTTTTTGTCGTTATATTTGTTTTACAATTATACTTTTTAAATAGGAACAAGTTTTGGAAGTTTTTAATTCTTTTTAAACAAAAACTTGGAAATTAGAGATTTAAACGGAATATTCAATATGATTTAGGTTTTGAGCATTTCAATCATAATAAATCAATTTACACAAGAAAACTCAAATATGTATATATTATACTCAAATATGAATAAGTCTAAATTGAAAACAACGTTCAAACCTAAGATTGCGTTGGATAAAAACCGCAATTTTTTGCATGCAAAACAAATCTCTTGGTAGAGGGATCTAAATACAGAACAAACATCATTTCCCAAAAGACAAAACAGGGAAAAAAGGGAAAATTTAAACAAAACGCATTTGACTAACAGGTCGAACCACATAAACCCTGCTGACTGTGATTGGCGATTGCCAAATAAACAAAAAAATATGTATATGTATACTGCACACATATATCTGTTGAAAAACATAGTTCACACGAAATAACAACATATATATAATTCAATGCTATTATTTATTGCGGATATATTCATCTTTTATTTCTTGTTTTATAACACTGGTGATCAGTATAATTGAATATAAACGATAAGAAGAGAGCCGAAAGATGCTATAAAGGGAAACGCAAACCCATAAGTTGAAAATAAACTGCATGCCAATGTACGTCATGGTTAACAACGAAAAACGACAAAATAACACATTTGACTCAATTGAACACATTAGTACAGTGACGCAAAGATGACTAGTTAAACCTCAATTTGTCAGTAACTTCATAATAAGTAGACCCTTGATGGATACTTAACAACTTCAATGTTATGTTGTCCTACCCTTTGTTTTCTGATCAACACTTCAAAGTCCACATTGGACGGATTTTAATCAACCTACACGTATCACCGCTATCTATTTTCCAGACATGTGGGGTTATGCATCTTAAAATTTTATCAGTTTACATCATTAAAAGTCTCTTTACCAAATTTCTGAAACGATTTGACATTAGAGAACAACTAATTGAAAACTCCATAGATAATGCCATTTTCTGTGACGATTGTCACACTTTATTGACACTATTAAGCACAATCCCAAGTGTGACTGGGGCTAGTTTTAACGGTTTGATTATATACGTCAGGGCTCAATGCAAGAGATGTAATAAGAAAAATGTCATGCATTAAATTTCATTTTAAACACAATGCAACAATGTTTATGTGGAGGGTTTCGTATGTAGCTAGTTGTAAGAAAAACTTGACCATTTTTCTCTATTTCCTATATGTTTGGGCCTAATTACTCAGGCATTATTGTTTGCCTAATTGGTCCCTTTTCTATAGACCACACCAAACCATTAAACATTTGCCTCTAGATGTTTAATAAACAATTAACTTCAGTAAAAAGTAACTGTCCAATTTACCTATAAATATTAAAAAAAATCGGTTATTTTCTCCTTTTATAGAACTTGCAGATAGAAAAACTTACAGACTTTGCAGGGGCGGATCCAGCTTTTTCAAAGGGGTGGTTCCAACCAAATGTCCCTTTTCAAAGGCATTGATCTTTTAAAAAAAAGTGGTCCCAACCCCTGGACCAACAAAGACTATTAATAAAATATATTGATTTTTATATGCTTTACGCTCTAGTTTAATTTTATGAGTGGCTGTATCACTTGGTTTTCATTTCTGTATCCTTATATGTTTAAAAGACAGCTCTTCATGTTTTAATGCTTCTTTATTCTTTTTTAGAATGGCTGTTTCTTACCAGAATATTTGAAGCATTTGGAGTGATCCTTTGCCTAATAGCATTAATCGTACATATAGTATTTTTACCTACTAGGAAGTATGCAGTACGAGCTGCCTCTATTTATACACTAGGTGCTGCAGGTACGTCGTTTGTATATACACGTACTTAGATACACACATGCAAATGGTTTTAGACATCATACATGTCGTGTTGCTTATACAAGTACAAATTTGTTAATAATGATAAGTGACTCTCATTATGTAAAAATTGAGAACAAGAGGGCGGATTTATGCATTTTACTTTTTGTTCTAAACAATGAAATTGTACTATTATCCACAATGACTTCAAATAATTTACGGATCTGCCTTCTATACCCCATCCCCATTGACATTTATGCATGAACAACATAAAACAGAACATAAAACAGAACTACGAAATGTCATAAAAGTACATGTCATGATTCCCTATTTCTAAAGGGGAGGGTTTTAACGACCACGAGGGTCTCACAATGTCATGATCCATAAAGGAGTGTCAATTTTAACAAATGAAATTTCTCATGTTGGACTACTATTTATTATTTATTTTTATTACAGGTCTTTTTGCTTTAGCAGGAGCCTTCCTGTTTGTTGCTAAGTACAGCGATCTTGGTTCCCAGTTACCCACTGGTAAAGAAGGATCGCCAGGTCCTGCTTTTGGAATATGTATATTAGCTGGAGTTCTCTCCATTGTAGCGGCAGTTATTACAGGGGTCGCCACTGTGAAGAAAGGAGATGATTATTATGATTAAACATTTTCTTAAGAAAGGAGATATTATTTTATACAATTGTTAATTTCGTAGTGTATTTTTTTATAACATTTCTATGATCTATATATAAAATTTAGGACTAAAATAAATAAAGATATGACAAATTCCTTCTACGGCTATACATATAAAAAAGAAGATGTCCACAAAAGACCAAAATGACACAGACATTAACAACTATAGGTCACCGTACGGCCTTCAACAATGAGCAAAGCCCATACCGCATAGTCAGCTACAAAAGGCCCCGATAAGACAATGTAAAACAATTCAAACGAGAAAACTAACGGACTTATTTATGTAAAAAAAAATGAACGAAAAACAAATATGTAACACATAAACAAACGACAACCACTGAATATACAGGCTCCTGACTTGGGACAGGCACATACATAAAACATGTGGCGGGGTTAAACATGTTAGCGGGATCCCAACCCTCCCCCTAACCTGGGACAGTGGTACAACAGTACAACATAAGAACGAACTATAAAAATCAGTTGAAAAAGGCTTAACTCATCAGATGGACAAAAATATAAGTGGACGTGGCCGTATACTTATACATCCCGACACAAAAAGACACAATGAACAGATCTGAGAGTACTCGCAGTTATCTGACAGCTAGTTCAAAGCCACTAACAACTAAAAAAAAATCATGCATCTAAGACTAAACTATCAATCCGTACACATCCAACATCCAATGGATTTAGTGTAAAGACATCATAAACAGCCAGAGAAAAACATGACCTTGTGCAATGCCAAGCTACAGGTATCAACAGATTCTAGATCCATGAATATGTATATATATAACATACTAGTAAAATTAACCTTTTAGAATAAGTTTTTTAAAGGAGCGACAAGTTTACATGGATCATTTCTAAATTTCCGGGCACGGTTAACAACATTTCCATAAAAATGAGGATGTGCTATCCCGTTTGAAATACGTTTTCTACAGGTACATCCAAACTTCAAAACCAAATCTTTATATCTATGGAAAAATTTAGTAAAGGTTTTCAGTAATTTATGGTAACGATATCCCTGGTTTAAAAATTTGCCAGTAATACATAGGTTGCGTTCGTTAAAATCAAAAACGTCACAACAGACACGGGCATAGCGAACAAGTTGTGAAATATAAACACCGCAAGATGGTACCCAAGGAACATCACCAACTAAAAATGGAAAATTAACAATAGGGAACGAAAAATCGTCTCTTTTGTCGTAAATTTTAGTGTGGAGTTTCCCATTTAAAACAGAAATATCTAAATCCAGGAAAGGACAGTTATTACCGAATAAATTTGAATGTATATGTTACTAACACGGAAGAAAATGATTTGAGCTAGAACGTATTTAGGCGGAAAAAAATCGAATTTATATAGAATTAACACTTTAAATCGGAAGAGCTTTAGTTAAGGAACAATTTACGCTAAAACTATTGATAGGTTATGGAGCTCCTTTTCGAGATATGTTTTTGGCAAACAGGCGAGAAAAGGCTGACTCGGACTTTTACCTTATATTTGCATTGGTATTATTTGGGCCTCAAATGCAAGTTGAAAGAAAAGGAATCTAGAATCTCCTTAAACTTAAAAAAGTGACCTTTTATGAGTTATTGAAGTCTTATATGAAAAGAAAAATGGGTATTATGGAGCAAAACATTTTACCCCATATCGTAAAGGGGGGAGGACACCCAACATCTGACACGATTCCCAAGCCTGACCTAAGCACATCCTTAAAACGGGTTTTATTTCTGTCTGAGTTATTTTATATATTTTTCGTTGAGACTCATTTAAGGATAGCTATACATGTAGGTATGGAATTGCAGTATGACCACACTAAAAAGGAATGTACGAAAGCATTTATGAATTCAAAGAGTGTTAATTGTGTGTATCAAATAAAGGAGCATTATCTCATCATGGTAAAACTACATAAAACAATTATCACAAAAGTTTTCTAAAATATGCTCTCAACTTTAATCTTTTGATCCTGTAACCATAAATTAGATATGCTATGGGAATTCATCGGAGCAAAAACTTGGAAATTATGCATATTATACCTAAAAACACAAGATTTAAGATTGAAATAGATTAGACATGTCAGATTTTATAATAATTGAACACCGTAATTTAATCAACCTCATAATCTAACTTTCAATTGAAGTCGTTCGATAACTCGAACCTCATCTTCGCTAGCCAAGGGTTACGATCCATATCGTAACCCTTGGCTAGCGAAGATGTTCGAACCATAACGTGAGCATTAAGGTCTTTTGAATTCTGGTTGTCTTTAAATTATTTTAATAGGCATCATGATATTTTCTTATGATAACAAAATAGGCATCAAAACGTTTGTTGCGACTCTCTCGTGTATTGTAAAGTTGCTCTTAGATTACGTTTGGCCTTCTTATCAGTAAGGTCAGTTTTGTGGAGTTCGTGTTGCTCAACCTTTGTTCTCTGTAAATATCTGAACAGCTGACAGCTGTTAGCAAGAATTTGAATAAAATCTTGAATAGTAGAAGAGACCACACCAACCTCCAAACAACTGACTTTCTCAGAAAAAAATGTACAAATAGACAAACAACGTACAGTTGTGAAAGATAGATTTTGTACTTGGACAAAATGGGGGAATTGAACTTGTTGCTTATCTAGACAAAGTTGTGAAAATTAATTAAAACTCACAATGAAAATCCTGCTCAGTGGAACTTTATTAAATGACAGAATTGCCACTTATAGTAAAAAGGAAATAATAGACGGCTCATACTTAGAAATCAAGTTGAAAATGCAAGAATGGTTAACTTCTAGTTGTGTTAGGGGTACATGTATAAGGCAGTTATAATAAGTTATTCGGATGAATGTACAGTAGTTGTCGTTTGTTTATGTAATTTATACGTGTTTCTCGTTTCTCGTTTTTTTATTTAATATAGATTAGACCGTTTATTTTCCCGTTTGAATGGCTTTACACTAGTAATTTTGGGACCCTTTATAGCTTGTTATTCGGTGTGAACCAAGGCTCCGTGTTGAAGGCCGTACATTGACCTATAATGGTTTACTTTTTTTTAAATTGTTATTTGGATGGAGAGTTGTCTCATTGGCACTCAGACCACATCTTCCTATATCTAGTATTTTCTTTTCCGTTTTATAAACTATTTCTTCTTTGAGGTATACCGACTGTCTCTAACAGTAAAGTGTGTAATCTTTTATAAACTTATTAAAGATTCCATCATTATGAGTGATTTGTGAAATTGATGTCAGTACTTACTCACAAAAACATCACAGTTCAAGTTGATTGACGTCAAATTAAATGCGCTTTTAAAATATGTGATTTGAAATAGTTTTTTTCCCCAGCGTCAAGAAAAATATTCAAATATTCCAATTTGAAATATTTTAAGATAACACCCTGTTTCAAACGGTGTTCTTATAGCTCAGTCTTTGTATCGTTTGGAAGGCTTTTTATTGTCTTATCGTCATTTTTTGTAGTTTTGTCAGTTTTTGTCTCGCTTGACGGAATCGACGATGACGACGACGGTGTCAACAATGTATTAGTTTGTGATTAGTTCTAGTTTATGGTTAACCACTAGTGGTAGGTCAATGATATTTGGTATGCAGTTGTTTTAGTATTGGCACATCTCATTACCAGGGAGATTGTTTGACCCGTCTCTTCAGTCATGACTAAAGACAACAGTGCAGATTTTTTGAACGTTATGGATTATTGATTTTGAAACTTTGCTTAGTTTAAATGTATTAGTTTGTGTTTAGGTTTGTTTAAAGGGGACTACTTAATATGATAAATCGATGGTATTTGGAATGCGTTGTATAAGCATTGTCACATCTCATTTCCATGAAGATTGTTTAGCCATGTACCTTCAGTCATAGTTTATTGACTTTCAATATTTACAAATCTTACATGTTAAAGTGTAGCTATTTTAATTACAACTTTTGATCCTGGTATCTACCATGATCGAGTTTATAATTAATTATACGACTGTATTTCTATAACCATCTAAAACACAAATTTATTTAGTTTAGAGGTTACTCGGCATATTATAACACAGTGCTTCAAAAGATAGCATACGAATAACCGTAGTTAAGTTAAGTCATCAGATGTTGGAAACTTCCTAAAAGTTTTGCCAAATTAAGCTAAGGCAATCTATTCCTGAGATAGAAAAGCCTTAGTATTTAAAAAAATCAAAAGTTTTGTAAACAGTTAATTTATAAATATGACCATATTAATGATAACTCATGTCAACACAGAAGTGCTGACTACTGGGCTGGTGATACAAAAGGGAGATAATTCATGTCAACACAGAAGTGCTGACTACTGGGCTGGTGATACAAAAGGGAGATAATTCATGTTAACACAGAAGTGCTGACTACTGGGCTGGTGATACAAAAGGGAGGCGAAAGATACCAAAGTTACATTCAAGCGCAAAAGTTGAAATTAAACCGGCAATGTCAGACAATAATAAGAAAAACGAGTGGGCTTTGCTCATTGTTGAATGCCGTACGGTGACCTGCAGTTGTTAATTTCTGTGTCATTTGGTCTTGTGGAGAATTGTCTCATTGGCACTCATACCACATCATCTTTTTTCTACTTACCAACACATCTGTTAGTGATCTTAGGTACATGTATATTTCGAGAGGCTACTGTTTATATCTAATATTTATAAGACCCTTTTTGATTTTCTCTGAAACGTGTGATTCATGATGATTTTTATATATGAGTCTAAAAGATTGTGTAACAATACCGATAAATATTTATCGGTATTGTTACACAATCTTTTAGACTCATATAATTTTTCCTGTTTGTGTAGTATTGTCAACTTTGATGATCCAATACCTATTAAGTTTACTGGTTGGTAGAATCTTATAGACTCTATATATATATCTAATTGGTGTATTGACTGTAAAAGGAATTGTTTAACATTCATCAGATTGGTTAATGGATGTTGGAAATCTATAATCAGTGTCTAATTGTAGTAAAATCCTTTATAAGTTGATACTTTAAACATAAAAAAAAAAAATATTTCAATATAAAACAGATATTTTAAAATCATTCAAAAAAAAGAAAGTTAGAAATGTTTTCACCGTTCTTGACTTTAATATGGATTCTGTTAACAACCATTTCATTTTCTGCTGCGTTTTTTGTTGGGAACGGAACTTTTGTAGTTGAGACCAATAAAAGACTAGTTTCATGGAACACAATACTTATAGCTCCAACAAGGGCAGACTGTTTACTTTTATGTACCACCAATGGTGTCTGTTGTTCTGCCAGCTACTACGAGAAAACTATGTTCTGTTATTTGAACAACGATTGCCCACCCGAAATGGAAAATGATACCAATTCCAAGACATTTATTAGAAAATCAGGTATCTGTTTAAAATAGTTTTATTCCACTTTTTAGTTAATTGTTCAATCTGTACATATTACTTCAATTACATGTAGTACGCGTGAAATAATCATTTTTGTTAAATTTGAAAAAAAGAAGAAAACAAACGATAAACGTTTTTGTTTCGTAATATTATTGTACTTTATTGCATTTCTACTCTAATGCATCCTGGGTATTATTCTCAAAAGTGTTTAAACAAAAACGTTCCGATTGGTTAAAAATGTCTTACACAGTAAATCAAACAAATAACGTGGCGTTATTTTCATTTCGGGTATGGATAATTGACAAAAGTCCTTTAGATTCTAAAACGGCTGCTTTGCCTTCTTTATGGTTGCCTTTTATGGTTCTATTGCCTTGTATCATGGATCTTTATCAAATCATAGAAAAACAGATCGACCGTTAAGCATGAACTTATGTATTTCAAATGTTAAATGTTAAGCAAGTTGATTGTTGAAGAAGTGTTTTTATGCCCTAGCAACTGAAAAATTTGGGAAAAAATGGGGGTTGCTATGGCAAGCCGTTCTCGTCAAAACTATGTTTAAACCCTTTTTTCGAAAAAAAAATACACACTGAGATTTAAAAACCTAAAATAACACACTGAGAAATCGAAATTACACACTGAGATTAAAAGAAATAAAAAACACACACTGAGAATTTAAAATTACACACTGAGATTTTAAAAAGACACACTGAGAAGAAATAAATTGAAAAACACATACTGAGAATTGTTAATTACACACTGAGAATTGTTAATTACACACTGAGATTTCAAAAATACACACTGAGATTAATATGCAAATTACTAATGAATATTCATGAGATGAATAATTCAACTGATTAATATCTTGATCTCAAGAACTCTTGTCATTATAATGAAATGCGATTCCTTCAACCAACATTCGTAATAAATTTCAAGACTTAACATCGCTTATATTCATAAGTTAGTTTGTTGCCTATAATTCAGATCATTACTACCAGTAATTAAACATGGGTCCCTTTTCAAAAGTCTCCCAACTGTTTCCCTGATTTCGCTAGTTAATCTTTTATATTTTTGTTACGTTTATATGCTATAATAGACACTTGAGTAAAAATTTCACTGCATTCTTTTGCAGATTGTTCCAATGTTTTCTTATAATTTTAATAAAGTTTTTCACCATTTGGTTATATTTTGTAATAAAAATAAGTGGGTATTTTTCTTGTTCTTGTATTTCTAAAGTTTTTTTTATTAATAATTTGGAACCAAATCGAAGGACTAACGAGTTCTGTCCCCTTGTTGTTTTCCCTTAGCTTGTAATAGATTCAGATGAAGTATGTTAATTAGATATGTGCGCATAAAAAGTGCGCACAAATCTCAGTGTGTAATTTTAAATTCTCAGTGTGTAATTTCAAATTCTCAGTGTGTGTTTTCAGTTTATTTATTCTCAGTGTGTCTTTTTGAAATCTCATTGTGTAATTTTCAATTCTCAGTGTGCGTTTTTCATTTTTGTAATCTCAGTGCGTCTTTATGAAATCTCAGTGTGTAATTTTTAATTCTCAGTGTGTAATTTTCAATTCTCAGTGTGTAATTTTCGATTCTCAGTGTGCGTTTTGAAGTTTTTAAATCTCAGTGTGCTTTGTTGAAATTCTTAGTGTGCTTTGTTGAAATTCTCAGTGTGTAAATTATTCGAAAAATGTTTTAAACATAGTTTTGACGAGAACGGCTTGCCATAGGTTGCATACTGTTTTACCTCTGTCCGTCCGTTCCATTATGGGTATATATAGCTATACCATACAAGTCAACTGCCACTACAGCATTTGTACAAGTTGAATGCAAGGAAGATTTCACTTTGCTGTCTGTTTATACATATTTTGAAGGAAGGTGTGCATATGGTCAGGGTTTTAATTTTATCTTAATTAAATTAATATTTTGTTTCCTTTATTTAGAGAGTTGTACTTCGTCCTTTTTAGAGTATATACTTGCTTAGGAGGTTAATAGCGTTTCTGGATAACTCCTCCTACAGTGACTCATATATACCTAATAAGCTATGTGTTCCATTGCTCAGCTTTGTATATATTGAAATAACACTTTGAATCTGCGGGGACATTATCAAGAAACACCAACAAAGCTAGATAATACAATTAATTATATAATTACTACTACAATTTAATATTAATTAGTATTATAATTGTCACTGTTATTAATATAAGTAATATAAGTCATACAAATCTAATCCTGAATTTCATACAAATCTAATCTTGAGAATTTCATCCAAATTCTTTCTTAATTTTCGGAACACGTTTTAGAAATTTAAATGTGACGTCACTTTGGGCGTTGCATTGACTATGGCTAACAGGGCTGTGATTTTGTAATGTATTCGTTTTTATTCTATAGCTAGTCACCACTTCAGTTTAATCATGTATATCTATTATACAGTCATTTTATAAAATTTACTGTTTGGAAAACTATGTATTATTCTTGATAATAATGATGACTTGTTTTTGTCCCAGGTGGATCACCCTGGACTCGCAACTTTTTGGAAATGTTGGTTCTCGGCGATCTTCAACTTTGTAGTTGTTATGGCTTTCAAACTTTTTACATCTGATCATAGTTTTGTGTGGACGTAGCGCGCGTCTGACGTATACAAATATTTTTTAACCTGTTACCTTTTGATGGCTATTATTCTTTTGTTTCTCTGTCCTATTTTTTCTCCCATTTATCTGTTTATTTTATTGTAACCCTGTCGTGTAATGTTGTCATTTTAATGTTATAATTAACACTGCCATTAAAGCTTAGCGTGAGGTTTGGCATGCCACAAAACCAGGTTCAACCCACCATTTTTTCATAAAATGCCCTGTCCCAAGTCAGGAAAATGGTCATTGTTACATTATAGCTCGTTTCGGTGTGTGTTACTTTTCGGTGTTGTGTCGTAGTTCTCTTATACAAATGTATTTGATACGTTTCCCTCAGTTTTAGTTTGTAACTCGGATTTGTTTTTTCTCTATCGATTTTGGAATTTTGAACAGCGGTATACTACTGTTGCCTTACATTGTCCTACATTGACCTTGTTAAAATTGATTTACTTTAGAGTGGAAGTTCTTTGATTATAGTTTTGATTAAAGTAAGGTATACCACCAATTTAGGACGATTGAGTTAGACATCACATTTACGAAACAAACTAATACATTTATTAGAAACATTCATGAGGTAACGGGAAACATGGCAAAGTGACAGCAACCCGAAAAAAGCAGGTTATTAGTATTGCTACAGTCGTATTGATTCTCAGTCAGCTTTTGGTGGTCATTTAAGGGCATACGATACAGTTACAGGGGAGATAATGACGTTGCTAACGTAAATTATTATTTTCGCGACGTCAAACTATGACTTATCGGGAAAAGATTCAGTTTTCGACTGATTTTTATCACTCAAACTTATCTAACTTGAAAACGAGTTCATGGGCCCCTCTTTTTTTAAAATTCCGCTTGGTTTGATTACGTTAGAAGAATTATGTGTGCCAATTTTCATGAAAACATAAATAGTGCATTATTTTTAAATTTGATAAATTACTGTTTTTTTCTACATTCGTGAACATTTGATAAATATGAGTTATTTTATAATCAAATTGCACATTTTAAGGACATTTATATAAAACAGAATTTACAAATAGTTTTAAAAAAATCAGCCTGTGTTTATCTTTTTAAACAAAAAAGTTATGTATTTCTGTCGAAAAGAAACTTACGTTCACAAAACCGAATTTTGAGCAAATATATAAAATTTGGACCTCATTTTACTCAAAAAGTAGCACATAAAGGTATATTTTTTGTCATAACATATTTGATTTAATCAGGCAAAAAATAGCTAATATGCAAATTTTCAGCAAAATTTAAATACGGGACCAAAACAGTATCGTATGCCCTTAAAGTGACTGATTTATACATTTATCATGACATTGGTTTTTCATATTCATCTTGTATTGTGTCCTCGTACATACAGTCGTGTTTATTTTGAAAGGGTTGTATAAGCCACTTAGCTTTTAGGGGAAAAGATTTTTCCAGTCGAAACCTATTCCTCCCAAATAATTGTACCGAGTGTATTTACTAAGCTTAATTTAATTTTTTTTTAAAAGTTAATCTAACTTGACAGAGCACCAGAATATTCTACCATAAAGTAAGTAGGTAACCTGTCGAATAATTATCTACTTAGAAGTCAAATATTGTTATTAAGAAAATAGTGTATTATTCAAGAGTTATACTATCGCAAATGCAGGGCCAATGTTAATAAATCGTTAGTATGTCTGCTGTTTAGACCACAGGGGCGGATCCAACCATTTTTAAAAGGGGAAGTGTTCTAATCATATGGCCCCATTCAGAAGCTATAGGTCTTAAAAAAATCGTAACTATCGAAACCCTACCCCTTAGATCCGCCATTGTTTTAAAGCTATCTGAATCTCTCACTTGTACATTTGTATGACAGTTGCATAAAATTCCATTAAATTGACAATGATGTGTGAACAAATCAAACGGACAAAATAGATAAAAATGTCAAAAATTATATTCATCGCGTTTGAATAGAATCTTTTAAGAGGGGTCTTTTAAGTGAGTTTTGTTTACTATGCACTTTTAGTTTGCAATTGACAAAGGACCGGAAGCCAAAAAAAAAACACCTAAACATGTTACTGGTTTGCATTAAAAGAGGGACGAAAGATACCAAAGGGACAGTCAAACTCATAAATCTAAAACAAACTGACAACGCCATGGATAAAAATGAAAAAGACAAACAGAAAAACAATAGTACAGAAGACACAACATAGAAAACTAAAGAATAAACATTACGAACCCCACCAAAAACTAGGGGTGATCTCAGGTGCTCCGGAAGGGTAAGCAGATCCCTCTCCACATGTGGCACCCGTCGTGTTGCTTATGTGATTACAAATCCGGTAAATAGGCTAATTCGGTAGGTCACATTCATGAAAGGGAAGGGGATTGTAGTTACGACGTAAGGAACATATCCGATATCATTTGTGAAACGGTTATTCCATAACGGTCAACCAACTCGTGATGGCGTCCGTAAAATTTACGAAGGGATGATTTCAACTTCACCATTTGGAACTCTTGGTTTAATAGCTTCCTTGTGAGCAGTAACCCTCTATCAAGAAAATCATGATAGGAAATGCAAGCACGGGAATATCGTATCAATTGGGAGATATATACCCCGTATGCAGGTGCTGCTGGAATGTTAAAGTATCCATTTTAATCAAATACATGTCAATTGTTTCAAAATAGTACGACAGTCGATATAATTGATTAAACTTAAATTTTGTTTTCATGAATAGAAAAGTAGAAACAAAAAGACGATAGGTACTGTTACGCTGTTTAATGACTTTTCCAATAGAACTACTATAATTACAGTTAGCATATTGAGATTTACTTTAGATTTGAGTGTTTGTTCGATCGGTCCAACAAGACTGTACATACATATACAGTACTGGTTCATGTTAAACACAAAAGACGGATCTTGTCAAACATCCGGTGAATTTGAAAAGGAACAAACACATTTAAGAGAACCATGTTGGAACAAGGAATTTGAGGTTCTAAAGGGGACAATAAGGCATTATACAAGCGTATCGGAGATATAGGGTTGCTAAGCTTCGACAGTGGAGCGCCACCTATAGTACACAATTATATCATATCATATAGCTTAGCTGATACCTTCATCAGAAAATTTGAAAGTCCACCCTACGTATTGGCTATCCAAAAGACGCACACAAACCGTTTAAGTACCTATTCATCACTGTTTTTTGTTTTCCATAGTTTAAATACCATACTTTTGAAAAACAAGCAATTTCAAGATAAAAATAGAAAAAAAGGCGGGAAAATCTAAATATTGAACGAAAGATAGAAAACATTTGATTTTTGGTGGTCAACATGTCATATACTTGCATTTTGCCAAACCACGTGAAAGAGGAATGCAAGATTCCAGAGGGAGAGTCAAACTCATAGATAGAAAATAAACTGACAACGCCATGGCTAAAAATGAAAAGACAGACAGACAAATAATACTATATGAACAGAAGACACAACATAGAAAACTAAAAACTATGCAACACGAACCCCACCAAAAACTGGGGGTGATCGCAGGTGCTCCGGAAGGGTAAGCAGACCGTGCCCTGCTCCACACGTGGCACCCGTCGTGTTGCTCATGTTGTTACAAATCCGGTAAATTGTCTAATTCGGTAGGTCACATTCGTGGAAAGGGAAGGGTATTGTAGTAACGACATAAGGAACATATCAGATATCATCTGTGAAACGGTTATTCCATAACGGTCAACCAACTCGTGATGGCGTTCGTAAAATTTACGAAGGGATGATTTCAACTTCACCATTTGGAACTCTTGGTTTAATAGCTTCCTTGTGAGCAGTAACCCTCTATCAAGAAAATCATGATAGGAAATACAAGCACGGGAATATCGTATCAATTGGGAGATATATACCCCGTATGCAGGTGCTGCTGAATGTTAAAGTATCCATTTTAATCAAATACATGTCAATTGTTTCAAAATAATACGACAGTCGATATAATTGATTAAACTTAAATTTTGTTTTCATGAATAGAAAAGTAGAAACAAAAAGACGATAGGTACTGTTACGCTGTTTAATGACTTTTCCAATAGAACTACTATAATTACAGTTAGCATATTGAGATTTACTTTAGATTTGAGTGTTTGTTCGATCGGTCCAACAAGACTGTACATACATATACAGTACTGGTTCATGTTAAACACAAAAGACGGATCTTGTCAAACATCCGGTGAATTTGAAAAGGAACAAACACATTTAAGAGAACCATGTTGGAACAAGGAATTTGAGGTTCTAAAGGGGACAATAAGGCATTATACAAGCGTATCGGAGATATAGGGTTGCTAAGCTTCGACAGTGGAGCGCCACCTATAGTACACAATTATATCATATCATATAGCTTAGCTGATACTTTCATCAGAAAATTTGAAAGTCCACCCTACGTATTGGCTATCCAAAAGACGCACACAAACCGTTTAAGTACCTATTCATCACTGTTTTTTGTTTTCCATAGTTTAAATACCATACTTTTGAAAACAAGCAATTTCAAGATAAAAATAGAAAAAAAGGCGGGAAAATCTAAATATTGAACGAAAGATAGAAAACATTTGATTTTTGGTGGTCAACATGTCATATACTTACATTTTGCCAAATCACGTGAAAGAGGAATGCAAGATTCCAGAGGGAGGGTCAAACTCATAGATAGAAAATAAACTGACAACGCCATGGCTAAAAATGAAAAGACAGACAGACAAATAATACTATATGAACAGAAGACACAACATAGAAAACTAAAAACTATGCAACACGAACCCCACCAAAAGCTGGGGGTGATCGCAGGTGTTCCGGAAGGGTAAGCAGACCCTGCTCCACACGTGGCACCCGTCGTGTTGCTCATGTTGTTACAAATCCGGTAAATTGTCTAATTCGGTAGGTCACATTCGAGGAAAGGGAAGGGTATTGTAGTAACGACATAAGGAACATATCAGATATCATCTGTGAAACGGTTATTCCATAACGGTCAACCAACTCGTGATGGCGTCCGTAAAATTTACGAAGGGATGATTTCAACTTCACCATTTGGAACTCTTGGTTTAATAGCTTCCTTGTGAGCAGTAACCCTCTATCAAGAAAATCATGATAGGAAATGCAAGCACGGGAATATCGTATCAATTGGGAGATATATACCCCGTATGCAGGTGCTGCTGGAATGTTAAAGTATCCATTTTAATCAAATACATGTGAATTGTTTCAAAATAATACGACAGTCGATATAATTGATTAAACTTAAATTTTGTTTTCATGAATAGAAAAGTAGAAACAAAAAGACGATAGGTACTGTTACGCTGTTTAATGACTTTTCCAATAGAACTACTATAATTACAGTTAGCATATTGAGATTTGTTTTAGATTTGAGTGTTTGTTCGATCGGTCCAACAAGACTGTACATACATATACAGTACTGGTTCATGTTAAACACAAAAGACGGATCTTGTCAAACATCCGGTGAATTTGAAAAGGAACAAACACATTTAAGAGAACCATGTTGGAACAAGGAATTTGAGGTTCTAAAGGGGACAATAAGGCATTATACAAGCGTATCGGAGATATAGGGTTGCTAAGCTTCGACAGTGGAGCGCCACCTATAGTACACAATTATATCATATCATATAGCTTAGCTGATACGTTCATCAGAAAATTTGAAAGTCCACCCTACGTATTGGCTATCCAAAATACACACAAAAACCGTTTAAGTACCTATTCATCACCGTTTTTTTTTCCATAGTTTAAATACCATACTTTTGAAAACAAGCAATTTCAAGATAAAAATAGAAAAAAAGGCGGGAAAATCTAAATATTGAACGAAAGATAGAAAAACATTTGATTTTTTGTGGTCAACATGTCATATACTTGTATTTTGCCAAACCACATGAAAGAGGGATGCAAGATTCAAGAGGGAGAGTCAAACTCATACATAAAAAATAAACTGACAACGCCATGGCTAAAAATGAAAAGACAGACAGACAAATAATAGTACATGAACAGATGACACAACATGGAAAACTAAAAACTATGCAACACGAACCCCACCAAAAACTGGGGGTGATCGAATGTGCTCCGGAAGGGTAAGCAGATCCTGCTCCACACGTGGCACCCGTCGTGTTGCTCATGTTGTTACAAATCCAGTAAATTGTCTAATTTGGTAGGTCACATTCGTGGAAAGGGAAGGGTATTGTAGTAACGACATAAGGAACATATCCGATATCATCTGTGAAACGGTTATTCCATAACGGTCAACCAACTCGTGATGGCGTCCGTAAAATGTACGAAGGGATGATTTCAACTTCACAATTTGGAACTCTTGGTTTAATAGCTTCCTTGTGAGTAGCAATCCTCTATCAAGGAAATCATGATAGGAAATACAAGCCCGGGTATATCGTATCAATTGGGAGATACATACTGCGTATCTAGGCGCTACTGGAATGTTGCTACATAGGAATGGAAAGTTCACAATTGGAAAGCTGACATCATCTCCTTTGTCGTAAAGTTTTGTTTTGAAATTTTGGAATGGGGAATACTTGTGTAAAGTGTAGAAAAGTCAAATGTTTTAATACTTTTGCAAGATGAAAGAGTCTTAGATTTAATGTACTTTAAAAGATCTTCTAATTTTTAGTATCCCTGCACATCTAATTCACACCACCTGTAGAAAATGCAGTTTCACAATAACGTTCCAGCCCGTCTTTAATTGCTGATAAAATAGATGTTAATAATTTAGAAAGAAATTTCTAGGGGCACTTGGAAGACCCATCAATATACCGTTGTTTGTAAGGACACTTAATAATAATAATAATGATAATAATAATATCTTTATTTAAAGAGAGTAACTCATTTGGATTAAACCAATTTTCAATAAGGCTCTCTACATACAATGTTAACAATATGAATAAAAAATAATTAATCTACTATTAGTGCGGTGACAGAAGTGTAAAAAGTCGTCTAGATCGCGAGTTTAATCTCCCCAAATAACACACGGCTAAAAATGGTCTTAACTTAAAGACAAATATGTCTTCTTTAGTTTTTGCCCTGTCGTCAGAATTTCGTACGGTCACTTTTTTCTAAAAAGTCGTTTTAATGACTGGTAGTATATTGGAGAGTTTACACCCCCCTTTTCAAAATGAAAAAAATGGGTATGTTTGCTTACATTTAATTGAAATAGTTTTTCCTGAAGCTATTTTTACATGTCAAAATATGCTATTCAGTATTTTATTTTCTTCTAATCTATAAAATTTGTGAAGTTTAGACTATTTAAAATTGAGGTAATTTTAATTGCAAATTCAGACTCAAACTTTAGTTTCTTCTTCATGGTAGTAATAAAAATTATCCCATAATATTTTAAGCATATAGTATTTAATAAAACTAATAAGTGATAAAAATTTCGGAACCAAAATATGAAAAAAACCTTAAGAAATCAATGGAAAAAGAATGGAGTAAAAATCTTCAATTTCAACACGGAACTCAATCACTTGCCTTCCGTCCCATTTTGTGTATTAGTCATTATAATTTGCTCTCAAATGATATATGAAATTACTACCTTTTTCGCTATTATATACACATGTTTTCAATCAAAGTGCACTGATATATGCCACATACTTTATATATGTTTATATTCTATGTTTTTTCGTTATAAAACATCAAATATACTTTGTCAGAAAAGTCTTATTGTAAAATCAGAATAATTGACGGATAGTTTCAGTAAATATTCCGTGATATGTCAAGTCCTTTGCAACTTGCTAGATTAAGTCCAAAGAACAGACAAAAGTCGTTAAATTTTATGCAGTGAATAAAAAATATGCTGAAAAAAACCTCGATTGAAATTTTGAGTCAATTTACCCAGTTTAGGGAAGTCGACTTTTGTATCTGCATTGCATAAAAGATTGGATGAGGGGAACATCAAGATGTTTCATGCGATAGCTGTTAATTTGAAGAACGCCGTGCAGGAAGTTTGACGACATACAATTATCTGACTGTTGTCCCTCAGTTTCGGGTATTCAGTGTACACGTTCTAGAATGCAGTCGTTCATCTGGAGCGCTTGTATATTTTGTTGCAACAAAACATTTTAGAAAGATAAAAAATTACTCAAGTTTAAATCAGATGAGCGCATTAAAAATGTTTTATCCGTGTCAGATAAAGTTAAAGTTGAAATAGTTTCCCGTCCATCTTTTCAACTTCAAGCACTCTGTCATTTTGGTTGCATTACAAAATATTTGCTAAAAACGAAAAATAATAAATCCAAACCCGTGGAAGCAGATATTTCAGAACACGATACTGCTTTTACTAATTATATTTTGGCTATTGACAACAATTTAATGCATGGTCATTCCTCATGGAACCGTTACTTGATAAATATAGATCATTTCTTCAGGCTGATTCTAATTTAAAATAGTCTACATGTAAAATGCAGTCTAAACTCATTTATTTTTATAGAAATTCAGTTGTCAAACAACTTTAACAAGTTCAAGGCAAATATAACATATTATTTAGTAGCAAATTAACTATTTTAGATGCCATATAACATGTATAAGCTTCTAGTCAATTAAAAACTGACCTCAAAATCTCAATGTCAACTGTAATAGACACCAAAAAAGACAGATATTTAATTCCGCTGCAAGTTTACTTAGAAAAGACATCGAAACTCTAAAGAAGACTACCCAACTTTGGATGAATTGTTTCTTCCTTCTTAATTCAGTCAATGTCTTCGTATTTATTGCAATTCATTCTATGCTTACTCAATGAAACTGCATACAGCCAAGACTATTCTCAGGAAATGGCACCAGAGAAATTGTGGAAATGCTAAGCAATTTGTTGAGGCAATCATTTTTGTTTTACTCCTTTTTATTTAGGATTGGCTTTACAAATGTACCGTGAGTTTGGTTCAAAACACCTTGTTGAAACATTGAATGCCAATGGATTGTATGCTTCTTAAAATAAAGTGCGACGCTATATAATGTGTTACTAACCATGAAATTGAGCGAATTCAAGATAGTGTGTACTTCTCGTATGATGTTTTCCCAGCATCTTTGCAGACAAGCATATGGATGTCATCCCACCTTCC
The DNA here is from genome assembly GCF_963676685.1 of Mytilus edulis. Taxonomy (NCBI): domain Eukaryota; kingdom Metazoa; phylum Mollusca; class Bivalvia; order Mytilida; family Mytilidae; genus Mytilus; species Mytilus edulis. The sequence goes on from NC_092350.1 coordinate 53,086,929, forward strand.
TAAACCCCCTTATAGATCTCTGTTAAATCTTGCATGAATTGATAGGGATGGTTTGAAGCTGGTATTTTTTAGGAACAAATGTCTTCGGACTTCCTACAATACCTTGTCTGTACTTGTAAAGAAAAACTCAAAATAACGTGTTTGCTTTGAGCAGAACCTTTCATGTGCAGACCTGTGGCCATGAGTGAAATGTGTAGAAATATTAAAACATGTCAAAATGTTAGATATTATTATAAATTAAGGAATGTATCTCCCTCATGCAAAGCTCTGATTCATTTCACAGATTTGGCTATACTTTTTGGAACTTTTGGATTATAACTCTTCATCTTTAATATAAGCTTTGGATTTCACATATTTTTGCCACGAGCATCACTGAAGAGACATGTATTGTCGAAATGCGCATCTGGTGCAGAAAAAATGGTACCGTTATTGTCATTGTGACAGTTGATGAAAATGAACATGATGGAGATAAGGGTTGATTTGGTATAAAGCTTGTTGCACTGGTACACACGAATCCAGTCCCGAGGTTAGGGGATTGTTGGCGTGCCCTTAAAAAAGTTAAACCCCGCCACTATCTGTATGTGTCAGTTTTAAGTTACGAGACGGTAATGCTGTGTTTGTCGTTTGTTTCTATATACTATATTAGTTTCTTTATTATTTATTTTGTACATTAATCAGGCCGTTAGATTTTTTGTTTGTTTTACATTATTCGTTTCGGGAATTGAAGACTTTGCAGTATGACTTTTACTCATTGTTGAAACCCGTACGGGACCTATAATTGTTTTGTGTCTCATTTGGTCTCATTTGGAGAGTTGTCTCATTTGCAATCATATCACATCTTCTTTTTTTATATGGAATACTTTTGAAGTTTGTGGTATACGTTGCAAGGGAAAAAAGGGGGGGGGGGATAAAGTTACAAAACCTATAATGTAATAGATATTAACCAGAGTTAAATACAAACAAAAGATAATACTATGGTAGCTGTAATAATTGTGAAAAAAAACCAAATAGCAACGAGTAGTCTATAAAAAACTTGAAGTATCCACAAATTCAATTTGAGGTCATATTTGACTGTAGTGTTCTATGGCTTTGGTTTGATACCTCACCCAATATGATAGTTTAAAAAATAATTTTAAAGTATTGTCCTGCATGACACTTGATTTTTACCTGAAATTGATATTTTTCATAAGATTAAGGTGCTCTCAACATTTTATAGGTTGAAAACTTGATTTTTGAAGTTTTGTTTATATAACGTCGTTTTAGGATTTTTTTTGATAAAAAAATCTCAATGATTAAGGTTTATGTATAATAACAAACATTACTAAAGCCAAAACAGTATCATTTGTATTTAGGTAGAGTTTAGAAATAGAAAAAAATGTCAAAATTGAAACCCACCCAAATTTTCACAAATTTTTACATATGACCTTTGACCTCAATTTAAAAAAAATGTGACCATATCAAGTCCTGACGACAGGCATATTATTATAGTACACGATTTCCTCTTTCCAATGATATATTATGTAGGTGTGTGTTCGTCGGGGAGATTAAATTCCAAAAAATCTGCCTTCAGTCACCGCACATGTAAACAATAGAGGTATATAAAGTAATGTAACAACAACAACAAAAACACCTATGGTATACATTATGTGTATATATCATTGTTTTTTTTGTTGGTTGACCGTTATGGAATATACACATATGTATAATATATCATATATCAACATGAAGTATAATCTACCTCGCCACTTGTGTAGTTTAGGTATCCAATGCAGTGATGGAAGATCTAGTTCTTCATCTTTGGTTGAAATTTCAAAGGAACATAGAACAGACATGTGGTTATCCAGGATTTCCTCTTTGGTTAGTGATTGATTGTATACTGGATTTTATAAGAGGTATGTGAAGAGGGGCGGTACGTATAGGAAGGGATATCATCCCGAATTTCCACCCACCCCCAAACAAAATATTTTTTTCCGAAGGATTCTGATAAACAAATTCCCGAGTCTTGATAAGTGTAAATCCTGACCATTCCTGAAACTAAAGGCTCAATCCCTAATTCCCACAAAACAAAGGCCCAATTTCGACGTTCGACCTATACTAGCCTTAACTGCATAGTTTTTGAATCATCGGCTTACAGTTTCAGATATTACTTTGTGTTATCCTTTAGTTATATTTAACGATTTTTACATATTTTTGTTGTGTTTAAGAATGCGAACATGACGGATATATATATCATACGAAAGCTGATGCATGCTTGAGGTTAATAGAATCACCAGGAATGACATGGGTGAATGCAAGAACAATATGCTTGGAAAACGGCGGGGATTTGGCCAGTATAAAAACTGTGGAGAAGATGGATTATATGCTGGATTTTATAAGAGGTATGCGATTAGTTACATTTAAGTAAGTTCGTAAAATTGCGTCAAGGCACAAAGGAAACAAATCAGGAGAATAACCATTTGTGTACGATGGATTTACTTTCCGTATCGACAGAATTCGGCGGATATTTCATGCCGATGCACTGTAAATAATTGTAAAGGTACTACAACAAATTCCCTATTTCTTAAATGTCTTTAAGCATCACTACCGTCAGTAGAATTTTTTAGTACTACAAATGGCCCGGAAACATAATGATTACTACAAAAGACCGGTTTTTTTTTAGCTTATCCATGTATTTAAATTTGTGCACGTTACTACATGTAAAATCCCTACATATAATCTTTAGATTTACTAATTTTACTTGTAAACATTTCGAGGACTTTTCATGCTGGAAAATTTTAGTTAGAAATTAATAAATAAGTATAATCTACCTCGACAGAAAGGCGCGCGAATGTAATCAAAAGCTATGCGCAATTTTAAATGACGTTTGCCCGCAATTGTAAAGCACCCCAAACAATTACAACCCCAACAACAACAAAAATATTCAAGTTGAAAAAATCCTTTATCTATATATCATTTTTTTCAAATGAAATAATATGCATTCATTATCTGTGAAATTAGTATTCATGTATATATGGAACCACAATTATTTCAGAAACCGACCAAGTTTGGATTGGTCTCCGACAACGACAATGGATGACAGGAGATATCTTTATGAATGTATATAACATATCTGTATCATTGAATAACAACGACGCCGAATACACACAGGACAGTGATGCTTCATGTGGTATACTTAAATCGACTAGACTGAGGGACAGAAGTTGTAACTTTCGGGAAGAAAAACACTTTGTTTGCGAGATAGTACTCCAAGCGTAGAAAAACATATTACTAAATTGACACATACTAAATTTGCAAAAAAAAAAATCCCCCCTTCCCACACCCAATTATTAAAAAAAAATACCGACAGCTCATTTGGTATATTGTAGGCAAAATCAATAAAAATGATGTAGATTTTTTAAATGCACAAACATTTAAAAACCGATAAAGCGATGCATATTACTTCAAAAGCACGAACATTTATTTCAGTGTCAATAAAATTTGCATTATGACAAAATAAAAAAGAAAACTTCACTTTCGCGCTATTGCTTTCGAATGAAGAAGATCTGCATGCGTCGGATTCTCTATCAAATTGTCTCATCAGAGATACCAGGATTGAACTTTATATTTACGCCAGACGCACGTTTCGTCTACAAATTATTCAAAGATTCATCTGTGACTCTCGAATAAAAAAAAGACCAAAAAATGTATGAAGTTGAACCGCAATGAGGACCGAAAATTCCAGATGGTTTTGCTAAATTCAAATAAGGACTCAAAGGAATACTAAATAAATATTGACTATTCTGAACGATCAGAAAAAATCAATCTAAGTACAGTAATGCAAATTAGGGTAACACTAGTTGTACAATCCCTCACGTAAGCGGTTTAGTATCATACCATCATAAAATATATGGAAAGAATGGTACATGTATATTATGTATCCACTCTTTTAAAAGTGACGAAAACGTTTACATCCAAAATAAATTAAGTCTGTGAAAAAAAACATAAAATAAACATAAAAAAATTGCAGTGTTTCTTTTGTCCAAGGGAATAATTATACCAACATTAAAAAAGGTAAAGTTCTTTTAATTGACGTTACATAGCACCTCAGTTTTCAGTGCAGCTAACCGAGCCTTCATAACTATTGAAATGGAGAATGTTTACATTGTTTTCATTTATTTGTATGTTGACTGTTTCTGTTTTGTCTTCGTAGATATTTTATCACGGCAGCGGTCAGTACAGATGTCATATGTTACGATTTTTTCGCGTTATATTTAATAATTGAATGCTTCTTTTTGTAAAAGCGTTGACCGACGTACATTTGGTATATAGCGCGGAAGCGCTTCGTGTTAAATCTGTGCATACTGTCAACGCTTTTACAACCCTATGGATTAACAAAAGGAAGCATTCAATCCTTATAATTACGTCTTTTTAACTAGGAGCATGAAAACACTATTTCTATCAAGTTTTTCTATAATTTACCTGTGCACTTTATTGTGGGACCTCGTGTCAACTTTATTGTGGGACCTCGTGTCATCATGAATGTTATATTTTATTGTGTAATGAATGTCAATTTCAGAAGGAGGCGAGATTGCTGTATGCCAATCAAAATAACATATCATCATAATACATATATGCAATGTAATTATTTGCATATAAAACATAAACGTTAGGGGATTTGATATGATTACCAATGAGACAACTATCCACCAAAGTTCAAATGAAGTGGATGTAAGGCAGCAACCATTTGATTTTCACTATGGATTTTTTTGGAAAAAAAAGTTTGTTTCCACTTTTGCAGTTTTGGGAGAGAAAAAAAATTTGTTTCTGATCCTGAGAAAAAAAATTTGTTTGTTTCACCCTCAGCTGCCACTATGTGTAATGCTAAAATTGAAAGAAAAAAGTTGTTTTTGACTTCTCGCCAAAAAAATAGATTGTTTTTGTTTTTCGCCGAAAAAAAAAGTTTGTCCAGAAAAAAAATCAATAGCCCCCCCCCCCCCCCCGAAAATCAAATGGTTGCTGCCTAAGCAATTATGGGTACCCGTTTGGATTCAACAACGAGAAAAACCCATACCATATGGTCAGCTCTTTGGTGCGACTGTCATACAAGTGAGAGGTTCGTCTTGCTATAGAACCAGGTGTAATCCGTCATTATCTATATAAGAACATGCTTTTACGAAGTCAGGAATATGACAGTTGTTATCCATTCGTTTGATGAGGTTAAGCTTTTGATTTTCCATTTGATTATGGATTTTCCGTTTTGAATTTTCCTTGGATTTTTGAGATTTTTTTTATTTTTTCTATAAAAGAACCCGACATGAAAAGTATGAAACAATTAAATTGAGAAAGGTTTGGGAGCGCTCAATTCTTTCCTTATCTGGGACAGTGGTACGTGTAACAAAACAACATAAGAACCAAACTATCAATCTAATGAAAAACGCAGATGGATACAAATAGAAATACATCTAACAAAAACACACAGTGGACGTTAACGGGTACTTATACATCTGAAAAACAAGAAGACACTAATTACCGACCTTTGAAAACTCGTAGTTTTTGATAGCTAGTTCAAAGCCAATAAAAACTAATGAGAAAAATAATGTATCTAAGACTATGCTTGTTTAATAAATCTACTATAGTTAGCTGAACAACTAGCGAACTGACCCCAAATTGATAATGGTGTTTTTTATGTATTAGCCTATAAGTGTTGCGGTTTTAGGATTTAATACTTTATATTAGGTTGAGAAACGAACGAGAACACACGGCATATTTATGTTTCTATTACAATTTGTCGTGGCTGCTGTGTTTTCAAACAACCCGCACCTGCATTCTATTAAATGTGTAAAATGCGGACGTAACGTTCAGACAAGAGGGGTTCTTTGTACTACTGGTAAACACTGGATTCACTACAGATGTGACTATTTAAACGAAGATGACATTCACAAAATAGAAAATAATACTAGTGACAATACCTACACATGTAAAAAATGTACAGAACCATGTGTTAGTAAAAATAGAACACCAAATCTGATGTTAAAGCCACCTCCAGAAATTGAATGTTTACACTCTGCAAGGGACATTCTAAACGAAGAGCTACAATTGGATTGCTGCATATGTAATCTACAGATAAATGGTGTTATTATCAACTGTGAAGTATGTACCTTACCCTGTCACCAAATGTGTAGTACACGTAACAACGAGAGCGATGATACAAGCATATGTACCAACTGTATAGGCAATATGGATCAAAGAACTGACTCGTCAAACACTAATGAACAAGATGTTGTTGATATTATAGTACTCCAGCTACTCCGCTAAATGCTAATTCTATAAGGAATGATGATGAAGAAAATACAACTGTGAAAAATACATACAGTAGCAACAACACAGCTGTAACACAGAAAGAGAACATCGTAGATCCAAAGGAAATTAAACAAGCTGAATTGAGGCAAAGAGAGACAAAATTACGTAAGCGTGAGGAAGAGGTAAAACTTAGAGAAAGAATGTTAGAAGAGACGAAGAATGAAAGAACATGGTTTCAATCTCACATACATAAATTAGAAACTAGAATCAAAGAGCTCGAGAGATCAAAAGAGATATTACGAAAAGATGTACAATTAATACATAGAACGGAAAGCAGCAACCCGTCAATAGTACACACTAACCAAGATGATCAACATGTTAGAAGTACCCCAAAGGATAATAATTACCTATTAAACAACTTGCAAGACAGAGTCTCCAACTTTATATTTTACGTCAAATAGATACACAGTTATCCAAAATGGAAGAAAATTTTAACTTTGAAAATGAAAAGCTTGATAAATCACAACCTAAGGCTACACAGGCACCATCATCAGGTCAAAACCAAAATGTACATATACCATAGCAAAATAAAGCTAAACCATCTGTCCAAATTGATACAGATATGAACTTTGAGGAGCACAACACTCCCATACTACCTAGAAATGGCCATCTACCACAATATACCGGCCCTTTTAATATTCAAAGACCAGAAACACTTCATATAATGGGACAACCAATATATTTCCAACCACCTCCGAACATCAACCATCCGCCTCCGAACATTAACCATCCTCTAAAGAAACAAAATATACAGCCCCAACCTGCTCAAACCATGACCAACTCTCATGCAAGTCATGATTACCTAACGACAACTACCAATTCTTTTTTAGAGATGAGTCGCATGGTAAACAGACTGACCTAACCTCTAGTCACCGAGAAAGAAATATAGAGTGCAACAACAACAATCAAGATACTCTAAACATTCTATCGTCATAAAAACTACAGGTCAATTCTTCCAAGAAATAGAGAAATCCATAGATATTATATTAGTTCAAGAACACTGGCTATTTCATTTCGAACTAGAACAATTAAAAGAACTACACCCGAAATTAGTAGGTGTCGGAAAAGCAGTAGATTCAGATAACCCAATTGCGGCCTCTCATGTGCCTCGTGGATATGGTGGTGTAGCAGTGCTTTGGAAAAAATCAATAGACCGTTATATTAAACCACTGCCTGACGGATCAAGTAGATTACAATGTATCGAATTAGCCATAGATAAACCACAGATAATTATATCAGCATACCTTCCTACAAAATCCTCAAATGATAGCTACGACATATTTTTAGACAGTTTAGACCAGATTGACGAAATTGTACAAAAGTATGGTGGGACCCATGAAATTATAATCGGAGGAGACCTTAATGAAGATCTAAACAATCCATCCAATAACAGCAGACGCAAACATAAACTCAACGATTTAATGGTGGAATGTAATCTGAAAACTAACTCTAAAGGCCTCACATTTATAAATGTAAATGGTATTGATACATCTGAAATTGACTATTTTCTATATACTGATCCGAAGTGTGAACCATCGAAAAGACTGATTGATTTACCATCTAATGTATCAGACCATCATCCTATATCAATGAGAATCAAATGTAACATAACTCGAGAACAACAATCAAGGAATTCTGAAAAACAAAAACACAAAATTAGATGGAATAAGGTAGACAAATCTAGATATGAAGAGACTATCAGTAGAAATATGGGAGATTTTATAGAAAGGGTAAACTCCGATAAGGTTGATATAGAAGTGATTACCCTTCAAGCAATGGACCTCTTGTCTGATACTGCAAAACAGCTGGACCAGAAGAAAACGTATGGGAAAAATAAATTAAAACTCAATGTGTGGAACAAAGAAATTTCGGAATAATTAGAAGCAAATAAATTAGCATATAAAAACTGGAAATCAGCCGGTAGACCCCCAAATATTGATAATTTACTTTTAACGGAAAAGAAACTCACTAGAAAAAACTTCAGGACAGCCATTAGAAATGAAGAAATCAGAAGAAAGCATAACGAAAGAAATGACATTATTAATTACAATCAAAATGATAAACAGAAATTTTTTAAATTAATACGGAAACAGAGGCAAAATGGTAACACTTTCATCAATGATCTACACGTTGAAAATGAAATATTTGAGAGAAATGATATATATTAAAAGGCTGGAACCAACATTTTAGTAAACTTGCAATTCCATCTGAACATCCTGACTTTAACTATCAACATTTAGCACTATGTGAAATGGATTATGTATAGATTAGACCGTTGGTTTTCCCGTTTGAATGGTTTTACACTAGTAATTTTGGGGCCCTTTATAGCTTGTTGTTCGGTGTGAGCCAAGGCTCCGTGTTGAAGGCCGTACTTTAACCTATAATGGTTTACTTTTTAAATTGTTATTTGTATGGAGAGTTGTCTCATTGGCACTCACACCACATCTTCCTATATCTATGTCTCTATAAAAAGGATAAGTGAACATTATGCTACCAGATATGTAGATTTAGACACTATCGAGAAAGCTATAAAATCAATCAATAAAGGAAAAGCTGAAGATGTATTTGGTATATCTATTGAAAATGTGTTATATGCCGGACAACAATTTAAATTATTTTTGCATAAACTGATAAATCGAATGTTCCAAGATAGGGTACTTCCTGACATCATCAAAACAGGGTTATTATCACCAGTATTTAAAAACAAGGGAGACAAAAACGATGCCAAATATTATCGTGGAATAACAGTCCTTCCCATACTTTTGAAGATCATTGAATTTATTTTACGTATAGACCTAAGATCTGGCTGCTATTATTTTAGAAGAAGTGTATAGGGAATATATGGACAAAAAATTACCTTTCTATATTATAGTACTATTGGATGCAAAGTCAGCTTTTGATGTTGTTGTTCTAAAAATGTTGTTAAGAAAAGTATATATATCAGGCACTGATCCATCATCTTGGCTACTGATTGATGAAATCCATAAGAACACAGAATCTCGAATAAAATGGTCAACCGAAATCTCAGTTCTACTAGGAGTTAAACAAGGAGGTTTATTGAGCGCAGATCTATATAAGGTATATATCGAAGATCTTCTTAATACATTTGAAAATACTACATCTGGATGTGAGGTAGGTGAAACGCTAATTAATGCAGTAGCATGTGCTGACGACGTAGCAATTGTTAGTGAAAACCCACATGAATCACAATACCTTGTGAATATTGCTGCACAATACAGTGAAGACCATCATTATCTCTTACAGCCACAAAAAAGCGTAGTTATACAAGTACAACCCTCAAACCGGAAAAAATCTGAGGATCCAGTAAGAATATTTATAAACAACAATGCAATGCCAATTTCAGATAAATCTCCACACTTGGGCATTTTAAGATCAACAACCAGTCAAAAAACACAAGATGCTACCGTTGAACAGAACATCACCAAATCAAGAAGAGCCGCGTACAGCTTAATGTCAGCCGGTATGCATGGAGAAAATGGACTTGATCCTAATACTGCTATTCAACTATTCAAAACCTTCGTACAACCCATCTTAACCTATGGTCTCGAAGTCATACTACCAACTTCAAAAAACCTACTTAAATTGGAAACATTTCAGAAGAAAATATTAAAACAAATTTTATCCGTTCCTATATCAGCTCCTGATCCTAGTGTTTACATCATGTCTGGCATTGTACCTATAGAAGCTCAAATTGATCAAAAATCATTAAATTTATTCAACAACATCTGTAACCAAAATGAAGATCATTTAGAAAAGAAAATAGCTAGGAGGCTATTAATAGCAAAAAATCAAGAAAGTAATAGCTGGTTCATAGCGATCAAGAGGGTACTATTCAAATACGATATACAATCACCAATCATACTTCTAAACGACCCACCAACAAAATATTCTTGGAAGAAATCCGTTCGTTTAGCAATTGACCATTACTGGAAAAATGCATTAATACAAAAGAGCTGTACTTATAAATCGCTGAAATATCTTGGGACCTCGAACATTTCACCGGGAAAATGCCATACATTATTATCCATTGGAAATACAAGTGACCCAACTAGAGAAGCTGTCCGAATATCTGTGAAACTAAAGTTTATTACTGATACGTACATTTTACAATCTCATAGATCAAGATATAATCTAAATGAAACTCCTACTTGTAAATTATGTGATACAGATATCGAAGATCGTTCTCATTTTTTGCTTACATGTAAAATACTCCAATGCATTAGAGAAAGATATCTTAACCAAATCGATGAAATTATCTCTGATTTCTTGAACTTTAGAATGAGGGACATACCAACTGATGACCAACTACAAATTATCTTGGACTGCACCGTGTTACTTTCTCGGTATACAAGTGATAATACAGTACTTCAAAGGATAGAAGATTTATCAAGACAGTTGATTTATGCTCTTCACGTTGCTAGGTATAGAACGTTGGACATTAAGAAGAGATAATTGTGCGTCTTTAACAGGAAATAAGTATATTGTTAGTGTGCCGGGAACATTTAGTGCTAATTTTCTTCTTCTTCTTCTTCCGAATACGGGAGTAGACTCCTAGGTAGGAGTGTAAAACTTCCCGGAACTTGTGTGCTATGTACATATGGACTTAATTTAAAAATAATATGACAAGAAAAATCGTTATCAATAACATATATACATTATGTACAGTGGCTTTAAAGTTTAATAAGTTGCTGTGGATCCTTCAAATGTTAGAGTGGATATGCCACTTTTGAAGGATTCCAGGGTGTCTGACATAACTATTGCTTCAGGTAGTGAGTTCCAGTCCGAAATAGTGCGAGGATAAAATGAAAATTTATAAAAATCTTTATTTGTTGATATTTGCCTAAATTTATGTTTCCCCCTAGTGCGTTTATCAGATATTGTTAAGTTGTCCTTAGGAACTTCAACTAACCCCCAATTTATTTTATACAGCATAGTTAATCTAGCCTTTTTCCTTCTTAATTCTAAATTTTCCCATTCCAATGATTTTATTAAATTTGAAACTGCTCCAGGTGATCTGTCTTTATAATCATTGAAGACAAACCTGGCTGCCTTACGCTGTACCTGCTCAACCTGAGTGATGTGTTGTTTTTTGTACGGATCCCAGACAGGGGAAGAGTATTCGACGACCGAACGGACAAGTGATGTGTACGTAAGGTTTTTTTTTAACCTTACGTGTGCAGTTTTCTAAGTTCCTACGAAGAAAACCTAAGGTTTTATTTGCCTTACAAGTAATATTGTTTATATGTGTTCCCCAATCAAGATCATGGCTTATAGTTACACCTAAATATTTACTGTCTTTTACTGCTTCTAAAATATGATTATGCAATATATAATCAAAAGTGGAAGGTTTACTTTTTTTAGAAATATGAATTACATAACACTTCTCAGGATTAAAATTCATTTGCCAATCCTCTTCCCATTTTACTAAACTAGACAAATCTTTTTGGAGTAATTGTGCATCAGAACTATTATTTACATTTCTATACAATAAACAGTCATCTGCAAAAAGTCTTGCATTGCAAGTTACATGTTCGGGTAGGTCATTTATAAAGAGTAAAAATAATGTTGGGCCTACAACTGTTCCCTGAGGGACACCAGAATCAACTGCTAATTTTGAAGATTTTACACCGTTTAGTAGTACTTGCTGTTGCCTGTCAGCTAAAAAGTCATTTATCCAATTTAAATTTTGATTTCTTATACCATAAAATTCTAATTTCTGGGCTAATCTTTTATGGGGGACTTTATCGAAAGCTTTGGAAAAATCTAAAAGTATGACATCTATTTGGTTACCATATCCCAATGATTTAGCAAGGTCTTGTATGCTGATGATAAGTTGGGTCTCACAAGACCTTTTGCTTCTAAACCCATGCTGACTATCATTTAATATGTTATTAATTGCAAGGTGTTTCCTTATGTTGCTTGTTAAAATATGTTCTAAAATTTTGCAACATATTGCAGTTAATGAAACTGGTCTATAATTAATAGCGTTATGCTTGTCACCTTTTTTAAATATAGGTACAACATTAGCCTGCTTCCAATCATTTGGGATTTTACCAGTATCAATAGATTTTTGGAAAAAGAATGTCAAAAATGGAGACAATTCTTCTGCAAAATTATGTAAAAAATATGCTGGCAGATTATCAGGGCCAGTGGCTTTATGTGGATTTAAGTTTTTAAGTAACTTTAATAAGCCATTATTACTAATAAATATGTCTGGCATAGTGGGGTGGGGACTTGTACCTTTATTTGGCATAGAGGATGTATCTTCGGTAGTAAAAGCCTTTTTAAATTGTTCATTTAGGATGTTAGCTTGTGTATTTGGCTCACTATACAATAAACCATCCTTTCCTCTTAATGGTGACACTCCAGATGTTTCTGTTTTTTTTGCTTTTAATAAATTGCCAGAAAGATTAAGGTTTTTCTTCTAACTGGGGGCTAATTATTTCTTGCATATATGTGCTCTGGGCTCTTCTTATTTCTCTTTGAGCAGTAGCTTTTAGCTTTTTATATTTATCTTTATGTTCTTGTTTACCAGTTTTTGTTAGCTTTGTTGTAAGCTTTACGTTGTTTTTTACATAAATGGTCTATATCCCTATTTGCCCAAGGGTTGGTGTACCTAGATTTAGTGATTTTGCTTGGTACATTATCATCTATTGTTTTATTACTACCTTCTTTGAATTTATTCCATAATTGGTGATAATTACCGTGATCGATATTGTGTATATATATGTTGTATATATATAGTGTATATAAATGTGGTGATGGATATTATTGACATTATTGTGATGACGGATTACTGTTGTCTGTAGATAGTGAAGAAGGAAAATTGTACTCAATTGAGGTTGTCCCAACGTGGACGGAAAAAGAATACCAGAAGAAGAAGATCATTGAGAAGCTTAATATATCATTAACAATACAGCGTGATTAAAACATTTAGCCGACCTTTAGAGTTATTTCCCTGAAGTGTTAGGTGCCACCTTATTTCTTCGTAGACCTACGATAAGAAGATAAGAAAACTTTATTTTGATTCGGCATGAGTACAAATAAGCAACACAAGCTCTAAGGAGCTTTTGACCGAATATAAAAACATATAAATAACATAAAAACATTGCATTTTGACATATAAAACAACCTGTAATACAAAGTTGAAATCTCACAATACATAGCATGCAATAAAAATAATCAACAAATTTAGAATGAAGTAAAAAACATGCTTGACCAGAGCAACCAAAAGCAGCATAAATAATAAAACAGTTTAAGAATTATCTGCAAGCAGAACAGTGACATTCCAAACCGTTCCAGGACTGAACAAGACTTTTAAAATGTGAAAAACTGTTTTCAGTCCTGAAATGGTTTGGAAGATTGTTCCATAAAGTAGCAGCAGCAAATTTGAACGATTTTTTACCGTAACGGGTTGACTTTACCTGTGGAATTTCAAGAATATTTACATACCTGAAAGAATATTTAGATTTTTTGACATTCACCAAATTTTGTAAGCACACAGGAGCGATGTTGTTTATAATTTTAAAAGTTTCTAGAGCCATTGTTCTTATCCGTCTGATCTGCAAGGAAGGCACCTTAGCTTTAAGTAAGAGGTCCTCGTAGGAGCTGGTAAAATCCTCATAAACAAAACGGAGTGCTCTTTCCTGCACCTTTTCTAGTTTTTTGGAATTTTTCTCAGTGCAAAAATGCCATGCCAAAGGGCAAAAATTAAAATTACTAAGAATAAAAGTATGAAATATAGTAAGTTTACTAAGTCTATCCAAAAATGAGCCTAAACGTTTTAAAACATTTAATTGCTGTGATGCCTTCCTACAGATTGAGCTGATATGAACATCAAAATTTAGCTGGTAGTCTATTTCAATGCCTAATAATTTTACTGTTTTTTCACATGTGAGGTTCGAATTTTGAATATGTATAGATGGGTTCTTTTCAAAGGTCTTTTTGCCAACAGCCAAAACTTGAAATTTGTCAGGATTTGCTTGCATTTTATTTACCCTGAACCACTCAATAAGTATTTTTGAATTAGATTCCAAAGTTGAAATTAATAAATCGAAATCTGGAGTACAAAAAGATAAAGTATTGTCATCTGCATAGTTATATAAACTACCATTTTTAACAAAAAGAAAAATATCATTTATAAATATATTAAACAACAATGGCCCTAGTATCGAACCCTGTGGTACGCCTTTATGGATGTCAGCCCAACCACTCAGAACATTGTTGACTTTAATTTGCTGTTTTCGATTAGATAAATAGGACTTTAAAAGAGCAACTGCATTGGGGGTTAAACCATATGCTGATAATTTATCTAGCATAATATTGTGAGGCAGGCAGTCAAAAGCCTTAGAAAGATCCATTATTACTGCTGCAATGTACTGGTTTTTATCAAGAGCTTCTCGCCAGTCTTCTAACACTCTGAGAAGTGTGGTCTGACATCCATGTCCTTGTCTAAATGCACACAAAAATGGATTAAATATTTTATCAAAATAATCAGTTAATTGAATTTCATATATTTTTTCAAAGATTTTAGAAAATATGGGTAAGACACTAAACTGGTCTATAATTTGTTTTTAATAATGGGTCACTTTTTTTATGAAGGGGGGTCACTTGGGCTTCTTTAAGTTTATCGGGGAAACAATTATTATCAATTGACAAATTTACAAGAGTTGTCAGTTGTGGTGCAATATAAGATTTACAATTTTTCACTATTTTTGCTGGAATACCATCAGCTCCTGTAGCCTTCTTTATGTTTATTTTATTCAAAATTTTTTCAACATGTACATTTGATACTTTTTTAAATTTAAAATCAGAATTATGCTTTCTGTTATCCAAAATTTCTTTTATACTAGGGTGATTTGAGGGGTCATATACAACATCTGCTCCAATTTTGTCTGCTACTGTGGAGAAAAAATTATTAAAAACATTTGAAACTTCATTTGAACAATTTACAATTTTGTCATTTTCACATAATAAAATTTTTTGCTCTCCACAGTTCCCCTTTTTTGAGAAAAATGGTTTGACTGTTTTCCAAAAATCGCAAGATTTTGACTCACCGGAGCAACGTTCTAAAAAGTATACTTTTATTGATTTTCTCTGTATCTTTGTTACCAAATTTCTTTGTTTTCTAAATTTCTCCCAATTTTTGTCACTCCGGTTTTTAGTATATTGTGAATAAAGCATTTGTTTTCTATATATGGCCCCTCTCAGTTCTTTATTCATACATGGAAGTGGTTTATTTCTTTGACCCCTTGCTGATCGTTTTTGTTGTTATTGGTTTTACTTTTCAATTATGGCATAATCGATAATTTATAAAATACATAATTGTTTAACAATTGACTTTTATAGATTATTTTATCTGTATTTGGCAAATTAAAACGTTTCGGATTTCCCCCCTTCATTCTTCAACAAGGAATCAATCTAGGAAAACTTATCATAGATACCAGGATCAGATTGTTTTAAACCAAACGCACAGTTTGTCTTCAAAAGACTCATCAATGATGCTCGAATATCAAAAAAATAAAAGGCCAAATAAAGTTCGAATTGAGCTGAATAGCATATAGAGGACCCACTACACCAAAAAAGGTTAAAACTATAGTGTATACTTATTGAACTGGGGTAGTAAAAATAACGTATAGTTGATTTTGGTTTGCTGATCCTTTATTTCTATTCAAAAACATTGTATATTTAATTCATATTAAAGCTAAAAAAAATCAAAAAATCTTTTAATCATAATTTCTTCTTTCGAATTACGTCATATATATGACACTAAGTGCCTCTTACTAAGTATATACGATTATGAATTTCTAGTGCTATTAAAGTAACCAGATGTTAATTTTGTTCTACTAATATAAAGTACCTACATCCAGTGTATATTTAAAGCTTTATTTCCTCGTATGTATACATATATGTTAATTTATGATGGTGCAAATGGGATTTTCATGCTTTAATCTAAATTCAAATCTTTCTATCTGTCGGTAGTCAGGCGTGGCTCACGGGTAAGATTTGGGGAAGGTGTTTAGAGGTGATCATGATCATAACAATTTGATTAAAAAAAATGGCTTTAATTTTACCTGTAAATTTGGCGGTGGGGAAGTGGAGACATGTCCGAATCTGCATATGGTAATAAGACATTTTAACATTAAGATGAATACAATTCGATGAAAGGTATTTACCAATTAGACAGCAACCAAACGACAAAACAAAACTCAAATATACATCAATACATGCACGGCAACATGTACAGTTATCAATATATATACATAGTCAAGCGTATGATCTTAACGTAATGATTATTATTTTTCTTTGCCATTTTAAACCATCTGAATAATAGAAAATAATTCTAATATGATTTGCATATTAGGGAATACGTTGATATGATTGGTCGAGAGGACTTTCGGTAGTTGATCTTGACGGTTGGTTATTTTTCGATAGACGACGAGGCCTATTCAATGGACATAAATATACAATTTACGTGTGATAGAGGTAACGAGTGTGGAAAAATATATTCCCTGTCTCCAATTTTAAAGAATTATAAGGATTAAACGCCTTTTTAAAGGAATTTATTGGTGTATAAACTCGACTAATTCACTCACAAACAAATAAAAGTCCCTTTTTAAAGGAATTTATTGGTGCATAAACTGGACCAAGTCACTCGCAAACATCATAAAAAACCTGTTTGTAAGTGAATTTGTCAAGTGAATTGGTCGAGTTTATACACCAATGAATTCCTTTAAAAAGGCGTTTTAATTAATCCTATAATAACATAAAAATTGAAAATGACAATTGATTTTGCTGTGATGTCCAAATTTATTGTACAGATCAGAATTAAAATACTGACATCACATTATAAAAAAAAAAAATCTGTTTTCTAATCAAATCACCTAATATATGCAATTTATACCGTTTATAGCCTCAGTTGATTCCCGGTTTAAAAAAAATAATCTGAAATTTAATTTGAATTGAGGAAGTACTTTCTCTTCCAAATTGGCATATATTATAATAGTATTTAGATATCATTTGTGAAGGATACAAAAATCAGCATTCTTTATTAAGAAATATCATACAAAAGTTAAAATAGCATGGCACCAAAACCAAAGATCAGACACGTAGATTTAGCAGCTTTTTGTTTGACCATTATGGCTACAATAGTACAATTAGTGGGATTTGGTATTCCGAATTGGTGGACATTCGAATATTTTGACGGAAGGACATTAATAATTGGAATACTAAAGTCAGACGGGTGCGACCAGTTCACAAGATGTGACAAAACTTTTGTTGACGTTGATAATGGTACAGGTATGATGATTTTCCAGGGATATTTTTGAGATAATTCATTTTAAGTTTGTTTTTACCGGGAGCAGGATTTTTTAGGTGCGTTGAAGACCTATTTGTGACCTTGGGCCGTTTCTGGTCGGGATTTTGTCTCTTTGAAACATTCCACGTTTTCATTAACATTTTCTATAACAAGGTTTGATCCAGCACTTTTGTCGACAATTGATGAACCGATGTTTGTCACTCAGCTCACTAGCGACTAGGCTGGTCCTCTTCTTTGCAAAATACGGTTATGACAGAGCCAAACAGATAAAGGACAGAGAACCAGTCTAATTAGCGACATGTTGTCGTAGTCTTAGATGTTTAGATACAAAAAAGAGGTGTGGCAATGATACAATTCACTCTCCACAGGACAACAAAAAGACATAGAAATTTTAAACAACTATGGTTCGGCCTTCAATAATGAGCAAACACTAAATGTATTGATTCACATGGTTGGTGATGCCTGCATAACATGACAAACATTATCTGAAAATATTTTTTTTCACTCCTCTAATTGGCCAAGTGGTCTAAGTAGTTAATGTACAGCTATCACACACGGATCAGCCTTGATCTCGTGGCAGGTGAGTTCAAATTCTATAATCTTAATGACTACGGTTATCAATTTTCCAGCATACACAATCTTGTTGCCACGATATCAATAAGAGTGTTGAAAGTGACTTCAATGTTGGTCTTTATTTTTCAAAATAATTATTTTCTTCAATCTCATACTCGCTAACTGTCACTATTTGCAGAGGTTTTACCCCATGGATGATCCCAATTAGAGCAATTTTGTCCAAACTATCAATGTACTGTGGTTATGTGATTGTAAAAGATCGAAGAAGATAATAAACATCATCAAAATTAATTTGATGGCCCCTGTAAAGGTTTTGTAGAACTTTGACAGCCATCTTGCACTTAAAACCCCCTTGGGCATTTTGAAATGTTGGCAGGTATGCAATCTAGTTGTCGAATAGTTATTTTCAGAACGAATAGTCAAATTCAATTGTAAATTTAATGTGAAAAGTATATTGATTGAATAGTATTACACGAGGAAACAAATATAAACTGCACGCTTGAAGTATATCCTGAGGGTTTGACCTTGACCTTTACTATTTTGATTTTTTATCAGTTTGTTTGAAAAATATTAGACTGCAAAAAGGAGGAAGACTTGTATTAGTATTTCCCCCGGATTATATTATGTAAAACATTTAATATACACAACATTTAAATATAAAGCAAATTGTAATTCAAAACTAAAATTGATCCATTACCGGTCTTTAAGTAAGCCTTTTTTTGTACTCTTTATGTGTGTACTTGTACTTGTTTTTTTTTTCATTTGTACATCTGTTTCGTGGTATTTGACTCCCTATTTTGTAGAACAGTGCTTTAACAGCACAGCATAAAAACAAACTGTAAAGACCAGTGTGCATTTGGCTTGACCAATCAGATCGACACGAAGCACATAAACAGCTTTCATTACGACAAAATATATAAAATATCGACCTAACAAAAAAATGATATTTATCAATAACCCAGCAACTCGAATAGAAATAGATGTTCTGCTATAGTTCCCCAAACATTATGTTACCCTGTGATGAAATAGACACACACTTCCATCTTTTAGCAACACCATTGACGAAACCTCAAATCAACCGTAAAACTAAAACGGTCGAAGAGAAAGTACACAAAATCTCTTTAATTAATAATCTCTACTCATTCGTAACAGGTACAGCATTGTTTTGTATGCATAACGAAAGTTAACCCTTTTTTATTTGACAAGAAGTACATAAAAAACCAGTGCATGATATGAAATTGTCATTTGTCATTTTTCTTTCAGAATGGTTGTTCATGACAAGGATCTTTGAATTGTTTGGAGTGATACTTTGTTTGTTATCTACCATTGTTCACATAGCATTTTTTCCAACCAGAAACTTCGACATTCGGTCTGTAGCCATATATGCACTTGCTGCTGCTAGTAAGTGTTTCTTAATAATTAAAGTATTAAGTCTAACATAGTACTAAATATTGAAGTTAATTTTGAAAATGTGTAGGCTGACATCTCAATTTATATAAAGGTTTATCATTACATATGTATCATAACTGAATCGAAATAAGTCTAATAAAAAAAAAATAACATGCAGGGTTCAGTTTATATTTTTGCACCGAAGTTTCAGCACAAATAAGCGTCTTAAACACAAACACACACACACACAACCAAGAAACATTGAAAGAACTATAAACGCATGTACATTAACAGTTTTTAACATAAATATTTTACAGTATTACAACTTACAATGCATGTATGTTTTTATTATTTTTATCATTCAAAAATCATTTGATAAACATGTTCGCTCCTTACATCAATATAAAAAGATAGGCAAAAGATACCTATGATACATGCAAGCCAATAAGTAAAATAATAACTGACAATGCCATGGCAAAAAAAAAGGAAAAAAAAAAGAAAGGGAGCATAAGACAGACAATAGTAATACAAAGCTACAGACTGAGTCACACGAACACCATCAGAAACCGGTGTGATATCGGGTGCCTTGGGAGGATAAGCAAATCCTGTTGTACATGTAGCAGGCATCTTGTTGCTCATATTAGTACAAACCCTGTGATAAGTCTAACTTTGTTGGTCACATTCATGGAAAATGTAATTATTAGTAATGTGGTTTTTTTTCTTCAATAAACCAGGTATTTTCATATTAGCTGGTTCTATCATTTTTGCTGTGATGCATACCAAACTTGTAACTACTGTAAATGAAAATAAAGGTCAACAAACAACAGGTCCTGGATTTGGACTTTGCATCTTTTCGGGACTACTGGCTATGGCAGCGGCTATTGTCACAGGAGCAGTCACCGTACGAAAAGGCGAAGACTATTATATTATTAATGCTGTTTAGAGCTGATTTAGCACACAAATAAAATATCTATATTTGAAACACTTGATTGTTGTAGTTTGTAAAACATATATTTTCTCTAGATTCTGATCCATAGATTCTTCGTATAAAACTATATGCTGTTGATGGAAATATTTCAGATGATAAAAGAAAAGAATGCATTATTTTATTGATTTTCATTTATAGTTCAACGAGCAAGTGTTGTATGCAACATTTTAGCACAATCCGTGACATAGCCCATTTACTGTACCTTGACCTTAAAGATTGCCATTTTATATGCAAGAAATAACTAAAAAAGATCTGTTACCAGACTTAAAATTGAGAATGGAAATGGGGAATGTTCCAAAGAGACAACAACCCAACCATAGAAAAAAACAACAGCAGAAGGTCACCAACAGGTCCTCAATGTAGCGAGAAATTCCCGCACCCGGAGGCGTCCTTCAGCTGGCCCCTAAACAAATATATACTAGTGCAGTGATAATGAACGCCATACTAATTTCCAAATTGTACACAAGAAACTAAAATTAAAAAAATACAAGACTAACAAAGGCCAGAGGCTCCTGACTTGGGACAGGCGCAAAAATGCGGCGGGGTAAAATATGTTTGTGAGATCTCAACACTCCCCCTATACCTCTAGCCAACGTAGAAAAGTAAACGCATAACACTACGCACATTAAAATTCAGTCCAAGAGAAGTCCGAGTCTGATGTCATTAAGTTTTCGCTTCAAAACAAAAAGCAACACTGCAATACACAGATCAAAGACAATTATTTCTTTATTCTAAGAGAAATAACTCAAATCATCATCTCGCACAATTAAAAACTCATAAAATGATTATATACATTTATAATTACATTAGATGTATGATTCATTACTATACGTTATTCTGATTGGCTAACGGCACATCCTTATTCCTTAAGCAGTTGTATCACTCATTAAAACTTCTCATTCATAATGACACGAGGTCTCACAATAAAGTGCACACTCAGGTAAATGAAATAAAAACTTGATAAAAGGCGTGTTTTCTTGATCCTATAGGTAAAAATGTAATTATAAGTATTGAATGCTTTTTTTTGTAACTTTATAGGGTTGTAAAAGCGTTGACCGTGCGCACATTTTAAATATGAAGCGCTTCCGCGCTTCATACAAAATGTACTTCGGTCAACGCTTTTACACCCCAATAAATTTACAAAAAAGAGCATTCAATTCTTAAGTAATAACGATAATTAACAAACCGCATGTCTTACTTCAGTATAACATGTAAAGATGTAATTGCCAACGAGACAACTCTCAACCAGAGAGCAAAATGACATAGAAGTTAATAACTATAGGTTACTGTAAGGCCGTCAACAATGAGCAAAACCCATACCGCATATAGTCAGCTATAAAAGACCCCGAAATGACAAATGTAAAACAATTCAAATGAGAAAACTAACGGCCTGATTCATGTAAAAACAATGAAATAAATTCAAATATGATATACAGCCATAAACGACAACCATGTAATTACAGTCTCCTGACTTTGCACAATTTGTTTTACTGCTGGCTGATACAGCCGTATATAATACTAGGGAATCAAGGGAGAAAGTTAATAAGAAAGCTTGCATCCAACAAAAATAACCCCAAAAAACATCAAGATGGACAACACACAATTTTCAACACTACATGTACACATGTGTCTATAAAACGTGTCAAAAATTAAGTCGTTTCAAATCTAAGATTTGTGAATAAATTATACATATTATTAAACTAATAAATATATATATCTTAATTTTGAAATATCAATCATGTCCGTAGATAACTGTTATATGAAATAAGATAGTTTATCATAAACTTAGAGTAAATAACTTATGACTTTTACAACTAGTATGGTAATAGCATTACATTTATATGTGAATTCAATATTTTCCGAAAGATGCTTAGCGGGCTGATATGACACATTATCAACTGTTTCCGTTTTTTTCACATGCCTTTCCGTAATGTTATCGCATGGCATTCCAACGTTACTCGGCAAATTCAAAGAAAAACACCTCAATGGTGAAAAAACGACAGTGCAAGACCCTCATGGATAGACAAGGTCGTTAAAAACCACCACAATCAGTGAAAAATATAACAAAGTACGATACAAAACAAATACAGGAAACAGGACAATATGTAAAATACAAATCAAAGGATACAATAAATGCATTTTTCAAAGTTTCCAGCATAATTAGGCAAGTTACATTACAAATGTTGACTTTTCCAAACAGTGTTCATTTTTTTTTGTTGATTTTTTTATCGTCAATATAAAAATATATTATACTGTTGTCTTTCTCCTCTGTTGAGGCATATGATAGAAAGATTTCATATCCGAAGTATTACCTTTGGCGTTCGTTATCCGTAAACTTTTCACTTTTTGAACTTTTACCTGAGGACCATGCGTAAATATAAACTGTTATTTTTCTCCTTTGTTGAAGAATATATATGATAAAAAAAATCATAACACGTCTTTTTCATTTCAGATGTATCATCAGCCCTCGAGCCTTCGGCTCAAGGACTGATATTGAAGCTTGGGCTGATAATACATTTGATACGAAAAATACCTAGTACAAATCTGATATTATCATATACTTAGAGTAAATAACGTATGATTTTTACAGCGTGATAAGAGCATTATATTTACGTGAAATCTATATATAGAGGTCGAATAAACACTTAAGCATTATGCTCATGAGTTTGAGAAATTTCCAATCAGAAATGTGTCAGAATTTAACTTGTATTGTGATTGTACAAAAGTAAAAAAAAAAATTTTGTGAAGGGATCAATATACCGTTATTTATACACCAGACCGTGCTGGTTACCAGAACTTTGTATACATCAAACCCGGTGTCATTCATGTCTGAGAAACAGGCAATATATGCCCTCAATTTTAGAATTCATTCATATTTTTGATACCTAAAATAACTTAACATATTTTATATTGTTTTATATTTACATCTACGCATAGGAACTATTTTGTTTTAAAAATGAACTACGTTCAAGTATGTTATTTTTGACGGGTCCGATTTGGTGGTGCTACTTCTTACAAAGTCTATCCAAATCATTTTGCAAAGAATTCCGCTCAAACCAGTACTAGGGGACGTCTTAAACTTGTAGTGAGTTGAGAGGCTTCTTTGGGGTTTGTGTTGAAGGCCTCACTGTGACTTTGAGATGAAGACCAGCTATAAAATCTACCTTTAATTATTATGTGTTTTTTGCCTTTCATGTACTGATTTTGTGTCATGGATGGATACTCATATTCCTCTATTTTTCTATTCTAGTACCATTGAGTGCAAGTATAACATCAAAGATACACCAACCTGTAATTATTAATTTAATACTAAACAGAAAACAATACACTTGCGGAAAAGATGGTAAACCTCAAACACGAGGTGCAAAAATTGTTACACCATATCCGGAATTCGACAATTAATGTCTTTTCAGTGTTGTTACGAATCGAAACGATATTTGGAAGGCCATTTAATTTACCTCAATTTAGGATAGACTCTTGAATTTTGAAGAGTCAAAATAGGATGAACGGATTATATAAACCCGAAGGAACATATAATACAAGCCCAAACAAAAAAATATAAACAAATCTAAATTAATTGAAAACAGCGTTCAAACCTATGATTGCGTTGGATGAGAACCACAATTTGTGAATATGTGCATACCAAAACAAATTTTCTTGGTAGAGGGGTCTTAAATACAGCATACACAAGATTTTCTAAAAGATAAAAAATGTGAAAAAGTGTATTTTAACAAAACGCATTTGACTAACCGGTCGAACAACGGATGTTCTTAAACCCTGCTGACTGCCATGACGATTGCCAAATAAACGATCATCAGATTTTACAAAATGGATCTTGATTATTAATTTAATACCAAACAGAAAACAATAAACTTGCGGAAAAGATGATGTACCGCAAACATGAGGTAAAAAATTGGTACATCATATCCGTATTTCGACAATTAATGTCTCGTCAGTGATATTAGGAATTAAAACAGTATTTGGAAAGCCATATCATTAACCACAATTTAGGATAGACTTTTGAATTTTTAAGAGGCGAAATAGGATGGACGGATCAAATAATCATGGAGGCAAATATAATATAAGACCAAACGATAAAATATAGACAAATCTAAATTGAAAACAACGTTCAAACATATGATTGCGTTGGATAAAAAATTCAATTTTTATACGTGTGCATGCACAACAAATTTCTTGGTAGAGGGGTATAAATACAGCACAAACAACATTTTCCAAATGACCAAAACAGTCAAAAAAATATTTTAACAAAGCGGATTTGACTATCCGATCGAACAACGAATGTTCTTAAACCCTGCTGACTACAATGTCGATTGCCAAATAGACGGATCACCAGATGTTACAAAATATATATCTTAATTATTAATTTAATACCAAACAGAAAACAATAAATTTGACGAAAAGATGGTATACCGCAAACATGAGGTGCAAACATTGGTACACCATATCCGGATTTCGATAATTAATGTCTGTTCATTGATGTTAGGAATCGAAACGGTATTTGTCTCTGATTGGATTCATGATAACACAATTATAGTTTTAAATTTTCCGTCTTACGGTTAAATGAGGTGTAGTTTCAAATGATGCTGCTTAAGGGTGAAAAAAAATATATATGTGTATGTATGTATAAATGATATAAAAATATATATGTATATACTATAAAAATATGGAGAATATGTGTATATATGTGTATATATGTAATGTATAATAATGTGTATTTCTTTTAATAGTTTTATACTAATGTGTTAATAACTAAACATATAACATCTGGTTTAAATTTATATCTTTGAGAAATAAATTTAATTTGTAATATCACATTACCAAAGTTAAGGTAAAGAAAGTTTAGTTTACCTATGAACATCCATGGTTAAACATTATTTAGAACTTACTACTTCGACAGATTAAAAAGAAGTGCAAACATTTAAACATTTAAACGGGTCAAATATTCACACTTTGTGATGAAAATCAATAAAGAAAGCACTTTATAAATTCATGCACCCTTATTCCGTTTCTGGATTTACCCCTAGTCGTATATTTGAAAGCCAAGGATGAAAAAAACTGAAACAGTTGAAGAGCTATATGACCAAAATGGATCTCAATATAATAGACACACCCATCTACGGTCAATTGTATGAGGGAACTGAAACAATTTAGTTTCTCAATAATTTCTAAATTAATCAACGGACAATTTAAGAGGGTGGTAAAGGGTTATTTTCGTGCAACGTGATCGCCGATTTTTATTTCACGTTCAACGTGTTTTTACTTTTTTATTTGACGTTCAGTCGTGCAAGACGGGTGCCTCGTTCAACGTGTTCTGCTTATTTAATTTTACGTGCATCGTGATTTTCAGTCTTATTTTGCGTGCTCGGTATTTTTCAAATAAAATTCAAACACTTGGCAGGGATCATCAAGAAATACTTTTTTAAAAGCCGTAAATCAATTATATCATAAATGTGTAACGTAACGGTACCCAAATTGCACCGAGTACCCAAATTGCACCTATTTAGCAAAACTAGCAGCGAAAATCTTACAAGATTTTCTAGAGACTAAACAATTTGTTTTTTTTATGATTTGATACTAATCACATCTTTCAACATAGGTAAAACTATTTAGATATGCACAAAACGTTCACAGTATCTGGGTCATTTTCAAAAAATGTCGAATTTTGAAATTGAAAAAATTATTAAAAGTTACTTGTTCAAACAACCCTCTACATAAGCAAATCAAAACAAACAGTACTTTAAGAACAACATATTAAAAGATGCAATCTTAATGATGTCATACAAAAATATGTTGAAACATTTTTTGATCGGTGGTACATTATTTTGTCTATCCTGTTACCATTTTCAAAAGAAATTTTGGGTTATTAAGAAAAGGTTTAGATAAAATGTTAAGCTTTTTTTAAGTAGACAATTAGATCGTTTTCAAGAGAATAAACTTCTATATATATTCATTCTGTAATATAATAGATTATTTGCCAATTTAAAAGGTTGTACTGAAAAATGCCTCTAAAAATTGGTTTTCAAAGGTTGTAAAAATTACCACCAGTAATGCAAGTCTAAGATAGCAATATATATTGTTCGGCATTTTTTCACCCTTTCAAATGAACCCAACATCAAGTAAATCCCTCATAAGTTAGTTTACCTTTCTCTATATTCCATTGGTAACAGGAACGTACGTTTCTGATGTATTACTATATAAAAGTCTATCCTGTTACCTTTTTGTCTATCCTGTTACCGATATCAGTATTGCACCTGCGAATGCTTAATTGGGAAGATTAATACGTTATAACCTTAAGATGACTTCAAACAACGAAATATTTCATTCGTTTTGCACCTATATGTTAAGATAAAAAAAATAACGACGTTTTTGTCTACAATTGTCTATCCTGTTACTGTAACCATATCAACCATAGTAACAGGATAGACATAACAGGATAGACAAATTTCTTCGTTTTTGATTGCTGTTGTGAAATAACTACTCCCTTTGGTGAAGTGATTACGTTTTTCTATTGTGAATTTTGTTTCCAACACGTTATTGCACTTTTTACAAGTATACTGTTGGTGTATTTAATCAAAATTGGTGGTAACAGCATAGACATGAAAAAAAGTACGCTATATTTTTTTCACTAAATTCTTGAAATTTCTGTTCTCTACACTGTCGTTCAAGAAACGAGGCGTTTTAAATGTAAAGATTACTTTGCACTTTTGAGATCAACACTGACTGATTCAATATTCATAGGGAGAAAATTTTCACGGCTGATTTAAGTAGCGGTAACAGGAAAGACATGAACCTCCTGTACGCAGATTCAATTTAGTTTGTAGATAATATGTTACATACAATGATATAGAAGCTACGATTTTTCGTTAGAGTAATATTAAACGTTCTTAAAAAGTCCCTTTTGCAGATATCAAGGCGATCAGAAAATCGCAAAAAAATCATTTGAAATGTGTTTTTCTGACACTGTACGCAGACAAATACCCCCAAAATGGGTCTTAAATGCAGTTTAATCTTATCAAAATAGATGTAAGGTGTGTTTATTATTAATGTTCTGAATCACAAATCCGACAAGCTTTCATTTAAACCATTACAACTGAAATTTCCATTAGAAATAAAAAAGTTGGGTGTACTGAAAATTCGACATTTTTTTAAAACGACCCATCTATCAACAGATGAAGTATTTACTGAAAAAGCAAAATGTACTGAAACGTCGCCATGCGACGTCATCAAAACGTCATCTTTTCAAAATGAGCAAATACAATATGTTACAAGTATCCATTTAAAAAATAATGAAGAGTAAGCATGGACTAATATCCAATTGTTCAAAATATTTAAAGAAATTAAACAAAAGCTCTGTTATTAGACTTTTGACTATGTGAATTTAAGCATGGATGCAATTTGGGTACTCCTAATTTCAGAATCATTGATGGTTTGGAGGTCAGTTTAGACCAATTTTTCTATGATTCCATATGGAATAAAAATCAAATTGGTGTACCTTTATAATAAAGAAGGATAGGGCTACAAAATAAACACAGAATGGACATTTTTGTCCTCATCATAAAAAAACGTAGATGAAAAAACTGTCAAAATAGGTGCAATTTGGGTACCGTCACGTTATACTAAATCGGGAATATCAAGTAAAACAAAGAGTTAATATATACAAGAAGACAGTGACTCAGTGACAAAAGGCTCAAATAAAAGTATTTATTTTTCGTGCAACGTTCATTACAGAAATTATTTCACGTTCAACGTGAAATTATGTCTTATTTTACGTTTTTTTCGTGCAAGCACTCCCCCTTTACCACCCTCATTTAAGAAAGATTTGTTATGAATCATATCAGTATCAAAGTACCGCACATAATAATATAACTAAGTACAACCGCAGGACTATCGATATTGAATATCAACACTTTGGTTGTTTCTTGGGCTGATTTTGTGAAAATAGAATTGAAATAACTCAGTTTATAATATTCTAGTTATTTGAATAAAGATAAAAACAAATATATATCAACATTAAGCGAGGTTCAAATAACGGTCCCGAAATCACATATCAATCCCGCAAATATTGTAAAAGGAAGTGAAGGGTAATCCATACTTTGGAAACCATATACAAGTTAAGAAATATTGAAAGTTGTATTAAATATGAAATGTTAGCTTATACACAGAACAAAACATTTGTCATTAGTAATCAATATTATATTGATTTCGAAGGAAAATTATCTAGAATTATTGCGTTTTACAAAATAGGTTAGATTTAATAAGTACCTTTAGTTTTAACAAACATATGAAAAAGAATAGCACTGCAATCATAGAAAATGAAAAAAAAAAAAAAAAAACCCGATCAAATGATATGTGCCATCTGCAAATTCCCATCAATGTTGCATAATTTGAAGATCTTAGGTTGAATTATTGTTTAAACAATTACATAATAAATATTGAAGTACAAACTTTAATTTGTATTTGTGCATGCAACACTAGAAAAGAAACTCGAACTAAAACATTTAATTTTTATGGAAATTGTATTTTACATCCTGTAATACGAAAATGTAGTAGATATCTGCTGAACGACATGTTTTGAAATACATTTGTTATTTTGTAAAATCAGAAGAAGACAAAAAAAAAAAATTTTTAAAGTCAATTCAGGGAAATAAATATGATAATTAAGATACTTATAATTTACGTTCTTAAAACTTACTCCAATTCGAAATGAAAAAAAAAATAATGAATGAAAATAAGAATTAAACAAAATGTCTGAAGTTCATTATAATACAGTTTGATCATGCCTAAATTGACATTTGTCGAAATTGGCTATTTGTTAAGGTCCTTTATGAGCTCCATATGTTGTTACGTAAATATACAAACATGGATTAAAAATGGAATTTTTGTTTAAACGTTTATTATGACGATTAATCCAAAAGAAGCACTTCGGATGCATGAAATATAAGGTTTTTATTTATTATGTATATAAATATAAGGATATGTGAATATACATGAATAATATCAATTTCAGTGCAAAATTAATTAAATTCATCAGCAAGGATGACATGATACCAAACACGTATGTTGAAAGATACATAAAAAGACCAAATAGAACAACTAAAACTACCTATACTGCCTACTCTCTTCCAGAATAAAGCAATGCAAAATAAACGACACATCATTTAATAGCACGAAGGTGGCAGTATGAATTTGTAACGTGCAGGTACCGAGACACTCGATTTTAATTTAAAAAAATAATTTATAATTTTTTCGTCCTTACTTGAATAATACAAATCAGCTTATTCCGAAGCTACACAAAACCCCTTACAAATATAGATTTATTTCGTCTTCAAGCCATTGTTCAACTACTAAATTGTCTATTCTTCTTACCAGCACACTTGGTACAATTAAAAACCTGATAATAAATTGTTCAAATAAGGCCTTCGAAAAAAGTGGAACAAATTCCTTTTGGAGTGTCAAGAACACGTTGGAAGTACTTGATAAATTGCATGCTAATATTGGTGATTTTGAATCTGTTCAAAGTTTTGATTTTTCTACCCTGTATACCACATTGCCTCACATTCTCATTAAGAAAAAATTCACACACCTAATTAAATGGGCATTCAAAAATTAAAATCAGAATGTGAATATATATGTTCAAACTCTTTTAGGTAATTTTTTAGTAGCAATAAACAAAAAAACTATGTTAATTGGACATGCTTTGATACTATATATGCCCTTGAATTTTTACTAGATAACATTTTTGTTCGCTTTGGGGATTCCGTATATCGTCAGATTATCGGAATTCCAATGGGGACTAACTGTGCACCACTTATTGCGGACCTGTTTTTGTATTGTTATGAGTTACAATTTATGACAAAAATAAGCAAAGACCCATCGAAACAACATCTGATGAACAAATTTAATAAAATTTTAGATATTTGAATGATATTTTGGCTCTCAATAATGACGACTTCAGTATGTATATCAATGAAATTTATCCTGACCACTGCCCTTTTCTCGATCTTGATATCTATATCACTAATGGAAAGCTGAATACTAAAATTTATGATAAAAGGGATGATTTTTCATTTCCTATCGTTAATTATCCGTTTTTAGATGGTGACGTTACCTTGTCGCCATCTTACGGTGTTTATATATCTCAACTTGTACGATTCGCTCGTGTATGTAACAATGTTTTAGATTTTAACGAGAGAAATTTATGTATTACTGAAAAATTATTACACTAGGGTTTTCGATATCACAAACTAGTCAAAACATTTACTAAATTTTATCATCGGTATAAAGACATCATTCGTAAATATAGCTCAACATGCAGACTTCTAATACGTTCAGGTATTTCACATCCATTTTTTTTATGGAAATATTCTTTATAAAGCACAAAGGTGTCAGTATTCACCTCAGAAACTTACAAAACCTTTGAATAGACTTATTAAGAAGAGATATAATTACGATACTGTTGTCAAGTCATTAAAGATTGCATATTTTGGCCTTAATATTGAGTCACTGATAAGGTCTTTGCATCGGAACTAAACACATTTATTCTAAAAACAGTTGTTGGCATGACACGGGTTATGTTCTTCTCATATATGTTATGATGGTATGATACTAAACCCATAACGGGAAGGATTGTGCCTGATGTTCATATGATGAAATCATAATCTTTCAGTCAGTTTAATTGAAGTCTGGAGCTGGCATGTCAGTTAACTGCTAGTAGTCTGTTGTTATTTATGTATTATTGTCATTTTGTTTATTTTCTTTGGTTACATCTTCTTGATATCAGATTCGGACTTCTCTTGAACTAAATTTTAATATGCGTATTGTTATGCGTTTACTTTTCTACATTGGTTAGAGGTATAGGGGGAGGGTTGAGATCTCACAAACATGTTTAACCCCGCCGCATTTTTGCGCCTGTCCCAAGTCAGGAGCCTCTGGCCTTTGTTAGTCTTGTATTATTTTAATTTTAGTTTCTTGTGTACAATTTGAAAATTAGTATGGCGTTCATTATCACTGGACTAGTATATATTTGTTTAGGGGCCAGCAGAGGGACGCCTCCGGGTGCGGGAATTTCTCGCTACATTGAAGACCTGTTGGTGACCCTCTGCTGTTGTTTTTTGTTTGGTCGGGTTGTTGTCTCTTTGACACATTCCCCATTTCCATTCTCAATTTTATTATTATTCTGTACGGTAAAATTGTTGATATTTTAAAGCCATTTTAGCAGATATGCAAAGGCATAAATCACAAATATCAAATGTTTAAATGAAAGTATTGTTATAGACAATAGTATAACCAGTAATGATATAGGAAAAAATCCATCTAATATTTCAAAATTAATTTGGGATCAACATTGTAAACCTTGAAAAGTAACAGTCATCGCTGATATGTATATGCACTTAGACAAAATGGCAAATTATATTTATAGAGATCGAATTGAATATTTTTATTTTTTGTTCCGTTTTCAACAGTTATCATGACATTACATAATATCAATCGCATTGATGAAGTTCCGATAATAGTAAAATTCCGTTATCAGTGAGCAAGAATTTCGATCACAATGTTTATAAGTCTACAGTTATTTCATTATTTCAATGAGTTAGTTTTTTTAAAACATGCTTGTAGTTAGCTATTCAGTCATTCTCATATTGCTAAGATATGATGAAATTACTTGCTGGCATTCCTTTTGTAAGTAAGGGTTCTCGTTTAAATGATACAGTTACGATAATTCCCTTTTCATTAAGCGGCGTCAGGGAACTATTTTCTGTTCTTATTGACGTTATAGATAAACGTGTACAATTTTATTGTTTTAATTAATATATCGTCTTTTGAAATTAGAGCAAACGTTCACAAATTTGTCAATTTATAACTGCTGTATGTTGTAGCGTTAATCATCAAGAAAATGTGAATAATATTTAAGAGTACTTTTTACCCAAAAGAGAACCAAAAAAAAACCGCGACAAATGAACGGTATAGTAGTAATTGTAATATAATGTATCCAAGCGACGTAATCGTTGTTTCTTTGTTATAATTTATGCCAATGAAAAAGGTCGTAATGGCCGAAACGTATGAAAAATTGCATTATAGTTTTATAGTGCAAGGCGATTTGGTGCCACGATATCTCAGGCTGTATATAGAATTCGTCTAAATAACAGCTCAACAATGTTAGATCTATAAATGTGCGAAAGCAAAAATTTGTTCCCCTTTGCCGGGAATCAAACATATCGTCGCACCAATCGCATTGCACTATGCCCGGCACGCTACACCACTCGACAACCTAGTCTCGACAAAAAAATAAGCGTTCGGAGGCCGGGTGTTACCTTTTCTCTTCATCTTTACTTAGCGTCGTAACACAGTACATACTGATGGAATATTACAGATTAGCTGAATTACCTACCATAAAGGATCTTAAAAATTAATTTAGGATACAGTCACAGATATAATTGTATTATAAGTACGGCTAATTCTGTGACAATTCTACGACAGATTGTATCCATTGGATCACCTGTAATGGTGATACTAGGCTGAAAACACATTCTGTATATATAATTCGTCTACATAACAGTTCAACAATGTTTGATGCACATTTTTATTCTTGCCTGGCCAGGATTCGAACTCATGCTATTGAGTTATCGTGGCATCAAATCGCCATGCACTATGTTCGGTACGCTAGACGACTCGACCACACAAGCTAGAAAATACTCAAGCTTTCGGTGACCTATTCCCCATATTTTTCGGCTTATTCTAAAAAAAGAGTTTAATCTTATATAAAATAAAACAGAATATTGTCTATTTTTAAAAGAATGAAAATGACCGAGCTGGATTCGGACATTATATATAAAGATATATATTTATATATATATATATATAATATACCTCGTTTGTATATGCTTATATACCTATATGGAGTTATTTTCTTTCAGATCGATAGGTAATTCTTTCAAAGAATCAACCCGGACTATTCCATGTTTCAATGAAATATGCTCCAAGGTAATAAATAATGACCTGAGTGAGGTAATTATTTTCCTTGATAAAAATGAACACTATAGTTTACTCATAAATTATATTCGTCTGATAGTTTTATGTTGCCGATTTTAGAATTTATTTTATAAAGTTCAATCTATGGTAGGTGTCAAACAAATCGTCATTGCCTGCAATTTGATTTTAGAAACAGAAACAAATAATGTGAAGTATTGTCAATTTATCGCTACAATACAGAGACATTATCATATAATTATGTGAGATGAATTTCAACATAAAATTTTCATGATGCTTAAAAAAACCCCAGATGTAACATATTCGTGTGTAGGATTATGAAACTCTTATTGAAAACCACTAAATAGGAAATCATACTGTGACCTTCATGTACTGATATTCGTTTTTGTGTTATATGTTCATGTATCACGATTTTGTGCTCCCTTCGTGTCAGTTCTTAAATTTTACATTTATGTAAACTTTTTTCTCTATCAAATGATCAACTTATAAAATATACGTATATTCTATTGAATAACATCCACGTACCTCCCAATGGGATCGACTGGTGGTAGTGGTGGTATGTGTGTGTGTTAGTGTGTGTGTGTTAGTGTGTGTGTGTTAGTGTGTGTGTGTGTATGTGTGTGTTGGGGGGGGGGGGGGGTGGTTATATAATTATATCCCGATTATCTGTTAAAAATGTATTGCTATTGAAAAGAAAATCATTCTGAATACTTCATTCAAATCAATCAAAATTAAATTGTTTAAAAAATAATCACTTTTCCGCGATAGAAATATCATTACAAATAGAAACAAAACAACAACATAGCAACCCCCTTTCCATAAACTAAGTTGGTGCAATAACTTACTTATACATTTTTTTGTATTTTTCATACACCGTTATCGGATGGTAAATAAAGGCAACAGTAGTATACCGCTGTTCAAACTCATAAATCCATGGACAAAAAACAAAATCGGCGTAACAAACTAAAACTGAGGGAAACGCATTTAATATAAGAGGAGAACAACGACACAACACTACAATGTAACACACACAGAAAAGGACCAAACATTTCACATGTTTCATTTGTGTCTTACTACATGCAGTTCCAGTAATATTTTTATTGTGTATGGATAATAATTTCTAAGCTGTATATCAAGATTAAATGAGTTTTATTTCACATTTTGAATGAACCGTAGGGCGTACCTGAACGCATCAGAAATAAATAATGGTATATAAGTCAACTACTGCATATTTTAAGTTTTTTCTTGTCGTAGAACACACCACAGGGTGTCAGGATTGTCCAAAGAAAGATCTCCCTACGGTCGGTCTTTCATTTGATCAATTCTGACACCCCTCGGTGTGTTCTACGACAAAGAAACCCATAAAATATGCATTATCTATAACACTATCTATAACATTATCTATAATATGTATAACACAAACTCATTAAAGATATCAGGATTAAGATTTTGTTTATTATGTTGGGAAACCTACATATGGACATATTTTTTCTCGTTCTTTAATTTGTATCCTTCCATTGTTGTTAATGTTTTCCTTTATTGTAAAATTGAAAGTGGTTATTAAAACTAAACTACATAGCTATTTGAAAGCATTAATCATATTTGTAACCCGATATCTAATCTATCCTACATCAATAAAATACCAGCACCTACATTGCAACTCTATTTTACTGTAAAATCCATACGCCTTTTTAATTCTCCTTGATACATTATCTTTGCTTGTGATTGTTCATGCAAACAATGTTTTTGTTTATTCTATTTGCAAATAATTTTTAACGTTCAATTCAAAACCTGCACTTTGCCGTCTCCTCATATAATACTGGTCAGATACAAAGATTGCATAACCGAAATCTAGATTCAATTAAATACAACATTGCACTTCGAAATTCATTGAACCATTTTTAATTATTGATGTATCATTTCAGAATAGTGTCTGCAATTCACTATATACTGATAATACTAGCAGAATACGTTTTTGTTATTGCAAAACACGTATCAAATACACATTTTAAAAATATTTTACCTAAAATGTGAGTACGATTTGTTACTTATGTATACAAGGTATAAACGTTATTTTTTTTTTAATTTGTTGAGTAGAAACGATGTTTGTAGTGTTTTAACAATTCCTTTAAATTCCACAAAAAAATTATTGAAGTGAACATTGTCAATTTCTATATTTATTGTTCAGAGTACTAAATATAAAGCACCAACAATGTAACCCACTGCATAACCATCAACAGAACTCAGTTGAGTGCTCTCAATATGACCTCACCTATTTTTGAAACAAAACAACCACTCCAGTTAAAGCTTGATTGAAGTTTTTGTGATCGATGAATACTTTCTTAATTTGAAACAACTCTTTGTTCTATTTGGAACTATTTACATTCCTATGCCGTGGATGTCATGGGTACAGGTGAACCACAAAATTAAATGTTCAACGAATGACAAATTTGCTAAAGACTTGTATGACGACTTTGGCAAAACCACGAAATTGAATGTCCACGATCATGAAAGTTTTCCTAATTCAGGAACATTGGAACCCAAGAAAAAAATGAATTCACAGTATTTGACTATATTTGACTAAATAAAAATCATCAAATTGGTTAAACCACGATTCTTCACTGGGAAACGATAAATGATATCGTCTGGAATTCTCCAATTTGGCAGTCAAACTCAGGATATATTGGATAATTTGTGCTGTACATTATCTATAAGTAAGCTTCCGTTGTGTAAATAAGTGCGATGCAAGTGTGATGAAAGTGTTATGCTTCCTCTACATTATGCAGATGTTCCGGACCATATTAGTATTTGGACCATACGCGTATGGTCATGACCATATGCGTATACTCATATAAAATAGCATGTATGGTATTTCAAAGATTTTAGGTCTGATATTTTCACAATTAAATCCTGATAGTTTCATTTATGTGATAATCTTTTAATATCGAATTACATTACACCCAATTATGACAGATACACAGATAATATTAAATCATTTTATTAGGATATTGCTTCCTTCAAAAGAGCGTTCTTGTCGATTTCATTTTTGTGTAATTAGGATACCTCACTCAATGAAACCATGGATAACACATATCAATAAAGATATTATTGGCATGCAAAAACAGAGGCGTGAAAAAAGGGGACAATACAAACTCAGTCTAATTTAACCGATAACACCATGATGAATCAAAAGCTAAAATACAAACCAGTTGACAAGACATGTATTAGATAACCTCAGACTGATTAATCTTTAAGTGTTTATGCATTGTTTCAGGGAGAAACAGATTAAATGCGAACATTAATTTTGTTATGAAAAAACATCTGATAATAAATAGAGTAAAATAAAATAAGAGGCATCAAGTAGAATCACAAAAATACTGACCGTCGAGGAAAATTCAAAAAGGAAAGTCCCGAATCAAATGGCAAACTCTAAAGCTCAATTATATCAATCGAATTGATAACAACTGTCATATTCTTCACTTGGTACATGCATTTTCTTATGTAGAAAATGGTGGATAGACTCTGGTTATATAGCTAGCTAAACCTCTCACTTGTATAACAGTCGCATCAAATTCCATTATATTGACAACGATGCGTAAACAAAACAAACAGACACTATAGGTAGCAAATTTTCCTGACCATATAGGAAAATAGGTATTTAGTCGGATCTTAACACGTACTTGTGATTTGGTTAAAACCGGTTTTGTTCAAAATATACGAAGAAATGTCGAAATGTTCAGGACTTAATTAAATCCGTATTTCGGTAGGATGGTGCATGCATACGATTTTTATCGCGTCTTACACTTTGAGAAGCGAATAATCTTCAACTACTTTATTCAAATATTGTGTAAAAACGTTAATTTTGAGCTATGAAAGTCAAGTGGCTCGAGTATTTTTCTGAGGAAGTTTTAAAAAATTGCAAAGAAATATTTTTACATTGGGTTAGCTTTCATTAGTCTTAACTATCTATAGATTAACAACTTTTGGTTATATTTATAATTTAGAATCATCATTGAAGGTGGGGGGCGATTTCGCAGATAATTAATTATATTGATGTGCCATTTGTATGCAAGACATTTCGTTGTATTATGTGCCAATTCGAAAAAGTTATGCGAGTATTCTCTCCCCTTAACAGGTTCATTATTTTATAATTAAGTTTAGGTTTCTGATATAATTTTGAATAATTACAAAATGTATCAATTCAATATATTTCAGTTTTTGTTATTGGTGTATCAAAAACATTGATGTCCGAATATAATTTCATAAATTTGAAACGTTTAAAATGATTACATACCAATATAAAGAACCGTTCATCATTTTGGAAAAAGACTATGAACGAAAATCAATTTATTTATCTTCCCTTTGGTAACAGATTAATTGGGAAATGAACCAGCGTAATATAATGGTAATCACAGAGAGGGACCAGCAAGCAATTTTTAATTGTAACTTATTCAACGTTAAAACAATTTTCCATTATAAACGAATGTTACTTTATACAAATATAAGGACTTTGTTCGCTAAATCTACAACTTTTATTAGATATTATGATTTTTTATTGCAATAGATTAATATGCTACAATAGGTAAAAATGTCAAATATGGGGTTCAGCAGTTAACATTTTTGTAATCATCTTTATCACTATAAAAACAAACACATGTAATAAATAAGCACAAAAAGTCATACATCAAATTAAACAACCTCATTTAAATTTTTTATTATACGATTCTATTTATATATGTAAATTACACCAATAAAGGATTTCAATAATTTAAGTACTGGGACCGAATCCTTCCCAGACAGATATATGGTTAGATTAACATTAACTTTAACGTAAAATTGAGCTTTTGACGTCACACATGTAGATATAAAATAAGTTTGTCGTTTAATGGATGATGCAATTCATAAGTAAAGAGTCACGTCAAATAGATTATACAAAAAAACAGACTTAACAGTAAAAGTTAAAAGGCATACATTGAATTTAACAACCCCGTTTTGCTTTTTTATTATAATTTTTTTTATATATATATATATATAATGCAAAATCCGTACAATAAAGGATTGAAAGGTTTTAAGTACTAGGACCGATTCTTAACCCTGACAGATAGATGTTTAGATAAACATTAACTATCAACAGTTCGTAATCTTAAATATAGATGAAGCCGTAACTGTATATCAGAAGAAGAAGAAGCACTTTGACGTAGAATTGCGCGTTTGATGTCACACAGGTAGAAATAAAAATTATTTTGTCGTTCAATGTATGACGGGATGCATAAGTACAGAGACACGTCACACATGTTAAATGGATATCTCAAAAACAGACTTAACAGTAAAACTAATATTGATAAAGACAAATAAAAGAATACTATATAACACGTTATTAAGATAATAAACATCGTCAGTACGCAGAATCTATACCTCACAACCATCGTATATTATGTATGAAGTGGACATTGAATATTTATCAACAAGGTCTTGGTACCTCCGATGAACTGTTTAAGAAAACGGACGAGACGTTCTTTGAAATACCCCTAGTTCATCAACTTTCTGCTCCGACACTGGTGACGTTTTAAAAAATCTAAGTATAAGCTGCAAGCTCTTCAATACCGAAAATTTCGGAAATGTATATCCCATATGCAAGTGAAGTTGGTATAAATTGCTACTAAACATGCTAAATTGATAATTTCAAAATCAAAATCGCCTCGTTTGTCATAGATTCTGGTACTGAGATGACTGTGTATGTCAAATTCGAGGCATTAGTGTAAACATTAGGCGAAAGAAGCCGTGTCTGTTGTTTCTTTAATTACTAGTTCTGGGGGATATATTAATGGAACCCAATCAGACAAGTTCGGATTGTTTATGGAAAGAACATCATCAAAATATCTGAAAGTGACATTAACCTGGCTTTTTTTTTATCTTCTTGTTTTTAACAAGTGTCTGTAGGAAAACCGATTCATATGCAAATAAGTAGTCGACAAGGAGAAGCGCACAGTTCGTTTCCATAGTAATGCAGACAATTTGTTCAAAAAGTCTACCTCCAAATTCAACAAATACAATGAAATATGTTGTCAAAAAGGAACTCCAGCATACTGATCACCTGTTCCTCTGTGTAGCATGTTTTACCCTTTTGTTCAATATGAATTGAATATGCCTTATGGTACCCCAAAGTAATAAATTTATAGCGTATGTTACCATTTTTATGTTGAAAAGCATTGTCGATTATTTCGTTCAGACGATTATTCAATTTTTGGGGAAAAGGTTGAAAATTCAGAAAAAGATCAA
The DNA here is from genome assembly GCF_963676685.1 of Mytilus edulis. Lineage (NCBI taxonomy): Eukaryota > Metazoa > Mollusca > Bivalvia > Mytilida > Mytilidae > Mytilus > Mytilus edulis. The sequence goes on from NC_092350.1 coordinate 53,126,843, forward strand.
GATTTAAAATTATCCAGATTTATTTTTAAATTTTTTTCAAAATTCAAATATGGTCAATACCACTACGAGTAACCAGTTTCACAATATTTCTAAAGACCCACATTATCTGCGGACAGAATTTTAGTCAATCAATGAAAAATTCTTTAGTGGAAGATGCAGATGAGCCGGCAATGTATCGTTGTTTGTACGGAATTTTGTACAGTTTAGGTATCCAATACATCAAGGAAGTCCTCCGATTTGTTGTTCAATGCAATGTTCATTGAAGTCATGAAGGACATTTAAACAACAATCTGTATATTGTTATATGACATGCGTCAGTTAAACAACGATGTTTATATGTTTATATGAAAAGCGTCAGTTAAACAACAATATGTATATGTTTATATGACAAGCGTCAGATAAACAACTATATCAGTATATGTGTATGTTTATATGATATGCGTCAGTTCAACAACAATATGTATATGTTTATATGGCATGCGTCAGTAAAACAACAACAATACATCTGGTTATATAAATTAATTATTGCCATTTGAAGCATTACTATTCCACATACACTATGTAACCTGCCTGCTCTTGACGTCCGAAGACCTGTTTGCGTGGTGTTGGGTAATGAACCAGTTTTCTACCGGGATAATACCCAAATTGAGCCTACATACATTGCTACCACACTGATAGCCTGATTGGGAGTGAACACATCTTTGTATTGTGCTACCTTAAACTACAATCTGTATATAGTTATATGACATACGTCAGTTAAACAACAATATGTATATGTTTATATGACATGTGTCAGTTAAACAACAATATATATGTTTATATGACATACGTCAGTTAAACAAAACTATGTATATGTTTATATGACAAGCGTTAGTTAAACAACAATATATATGTTTATATGACATGCGTCAGATAAACAACAATATGTATATGTTTATATGACATGCGTCAGATAAAAAACTATATGTGTATGTTTATATGAAAAGCGTCAGTTAAACAACAATATGTATATGTTTATATGACATGCGTCACTTAAACAACGATGTTTATATGTTTATATGAAAAGCGTCAGTTAAACAACAAGATGTATATGTTTATATGACATGCGTCAGATAAACAACTATATGTGTATGTTTATATGATATGCGTCAGTTAAACAACAATATGTATATGTTTATATGGTATGCGTCAGTAAAACAACAACAATACATCTGGTTATATAAATCAATTGTTGCCATTTGAAGCATTACTATTCTACATACACTATTTAACCTGCCTGCTCTTGACGTCCGAAGACCTGTTTTCGTGGTGTTGGGTAATGAACCAGTTTTCTACCGGGATAATACCCAAATTGAGCCTACATACATTGCGTGTAATCGAGCTACCACACTGATACTGTACTGGCTTCCTGTAGCCATTTAATACGGTTGCAACGACTCATCTACAAGTAAACTCTCTACTTGGTTAGCGGGTTGCCTAACTAATCAACCTGACCCTTGAAACAACAGACCCTACACGGCTTGCTACTCTCAGTTTTGAAAATTGTACTGTACATCATTAATTTCTTATTTTATAAACTGGTGAAATCTAACGTTATACTTGTGTAACAATAATATACACCATACTCTACAATAGCTACAGTTGTTGCTTCTGAATCCATGAACACTGATTAGATCACACTGACTGATCGGAGCACAGAAACGACTAACATAAAGCCCCGAACTAAATCAAATCGCAGTTTTTGACAGTCAGTTTTAATCCAACATTGTTAATATCATCGAATGATGATTGATTTCAATTACATTTCAAATTAATGATCTTTGGATGAAACAAACTGATAATAAGTAATTCAAAATGTAATTTAAAAAAAAACCATGTAAATACGATGAATCGTTAACCAGATAATGATTAATAAGTCTTCAGTTATTGAATGCTATTGAAAGATCTTTCCCTATTTACTATGAATTAAACTAATTAATCCCGAGTTCCAAGAAACGAAGGTCATTCTGCACCTCAACAATATGCTACGTCTATTGACAAGGACAATACATGTCGCCACAATGTCTGTTCACTTTGGCCTTCGATATATACCTATTACTTTATAGTTTCCCAATTCTACAAATAGATATTCAACTAGAAATATGTATACAGAGACCATACGGATAAGTGTTGATTCTTTTATACAAATCTGGGAATAATGATGCCACGAATTGGAAGAGATGATCTTCTATATTTCCCAGAACACTGTGTTCCCCTGGTATTAAATTGACACAAACCTCCAACTTTTAGCAACACCATTTACGAAAATTTGAATTCAAAGTTCTTGAAAACTCTTGATTTGAAAATATATTCATATTCGTTATAATCTCCTTATAAAGTAATGGTATCTGAATAATAAAAGTACCCCCCTCTTTTTTATTATAAAACAAGTACAACAATAACAGTATAATTTAAATTTGTCTTTTTCATTTTTCTTTCAGAATGGTTATTAATTACATGTATAAGGATCTTTCAATTGTTTGGAGTGATACTTTGTTTGTTGTCTATTATTGTCTCCATAGCATTTCTTCTAATCAGAGATTTCAGCGTGTCGTCTGTAGCTATATATGAACTTGGTGCTGCTAGTAAGTGTTCAGTTGATCAATAATTAAAATATTACAGTAGATCAAGTGTCTGAGTATCTCTGCAGGACAATGTTGCAAATATACTTTTTGGTTTTGAAACGAAAACGGAATATTATTCAATATACAACAGAAACATCTACAATCAAAATCAAAGGCGGCTAATTGTATTAAATTTGAAAAAACCATTTGTCGTCTTTTTGTTTTTAAAATTTTACAAGAAAATAAAGCATTTTTATTTGAAATATGGAAAGTATTTTACAAAGAAAATGTTTTGGTTTATATAAACTGAATGCAAGTTTTTCCCTTTGGAATACTGGTTAATTCAATCATTATTGTCATAATCAGTTATTAGATAGGTGTCCATCTTCAGTAATTCTAGCAAAATTTCATATGTATGATGATGGAATATAGAGCGAACCAATAAATGATCAAATATTTATCCCAACTGCCTAAAAACAGTTGATTAAGGGGGTAGACCTTGGTTCAGGTAGATAACTCTTTAAATCAATTAAGCGTTTGTAAAAGTCAAGTTCATCAATGTAATTTAAGCATTTACCTGAAACAGATTGAAAATAATCTATGTAACCTAGAAGCTTAGAATATATTTTTGAAAATGGTTGACACAAACATATTGATGATTTTAAGAGTTATTTCCCTTAACCTAGGTCTACCTCCTTAAGTAGGAAAAACTTCCCAAAACACTGATGATGGGTTGCCCTGTCTATCAATATTTAGGGTAGAGCCTATTTCAAGGCAATTGTTTCATAACATGTGATCTTGAGACTCCATCCATTAAGCATACTTCATTTTTGTAATATTTCACTTTAATCGCACGAAATGTTAACAAATGAGAGTATACATAGGGTCAGTGGTAAACGGCAGCTTTCCATATTAATAATTGAGTTTCCCCTATTAGTCTTTGTTAAATTTGCACTTTTCAAACAAATGTACAGAATTTACCTTTGTTTCAAATAAAGAAATACTTGGTATGAGTAAAGTTTTATCCTGTCAAATACTAAAGACAAAATTTCACATAATCTTACATTGAATATTAGAAAATAACTATCACTGGATGTTAGCCAATTAAATTTTAAACCTTATTTTTCCTGTGTACAAGGCTTAAGTAACCATGTAACCTCAAGTTTCCAAAATAATCTAAAGAAACACCAAATAAAAAAAAAATGGTGCTATGAAACACCCAACATATATGTTGATGACTCTGGAACTTTTTACTGCAATGCAATTTATGATTAATTTCCAACAACTGTCATATGCAAGGGAATACTTTTTTTTACCCTTTTTCGTATACAACCGCATATGACGAACTATGATTTGGTGTTATTGCGTAAACCTTAATGTAAAGCAATTCTCTCATTTAATTTGTACCGATTCTACCGATTTATGTTTTCTAAATGACGAACAATGAAGTTTCAACTATATGAAATAATAACCCTTATAAAATAACTGATTTCGTTATTATTTAATGTATTTTAACCAAAAAATATGTGACACACATATTTTATTTTATTACAAAAAATATGTGACACACATATTTTATATTGAAATTTGAAAGTACTTTGACCAGAAAGTCTTTTACAGCAGTTTAAGAAAAACAAAATCAGTAAAAAACAAATAACTGAAATTGAAGTAAATTGTAAAATGTGTAAACGTCAATATATTCCTGAAGGGTGCATTTATTCTTAACAGAATTGAAATAAGTCTGCTCAAAATCATAGTATCAATTACTTGTTATTCAAATGGCCGTGTAAATATCTTCTCAAGAACGTTCCACCACCAACGAATATTACTTGATTTGTTTAACTTGACTGGGCGGGGTTTTACCGGTTCGCTTATCATAGACCAGTCTATCTATGATAGGTGTTTTGGGATAAACTCATCAATGAAGTGGCCAGTTATGGCCATTAATTTGGTTAAAATATGTAAACACTATATGGGTTTCGCAAAGTAAATAGTGAGACACAACCGTTGATTTTCTTGTAAAATAATAATAATATATAATTTAAAAACTTTTCACAATTGTCACATTTTTGAAATTATGGATATGAAATTATAACTATTCTATTCGTCCCGTATCATACACACTTCTTTTGTATATCTATTTTGTGACACTGATACGTGATTAGAAATCAATAATAATTATAACGCTTATCATTCTTATCACACACATCTTCAAATGTACCGATCCGTTTAAATAACATTATTAATACACTTCACTCACACAAACATTGGTGGTACCTTAATCGCACCTGAAAAACTTTTTAACATAAATATTATATGAGAATTATGTATATAATTCAGGTTTATACAAAAGACGATTTGCCCCTTACCGTTCCCCATTGCATTATCTACATTCAATTATTTTAGCACGTGAAAACTATTTATAAATTTTCTTTGTTTACGTTGAAGGCATCGCCATTCTTACTCAACTAAAAGTGGTGTACTTTTCCTTGTATGATTTGAATATATTCTATTTTTAGCATTATGATAGCGTAGTATGATCGTGTATGTTATTGTGTTTTGTCCTTTTTTGATACTGTTAATGTCCAGGGGTCGGTATTACGAAGCTTTCCTAAGACTTGTCATAAGATATATCTTAGGACATGTCTTATGATCCTCTTATGACTATCTATGGACATACCTTTATTTGATGAATTATAATTGTGAGAATCCACTTTGAAGGCAAAAGTAAAATAATTTTATTCTAGTTGACACTAAAAGACATAAGAGGATAGCCAGGACAGATGTGTCTACAAATAAAATTGGGAATGGAAATGGGGTATGTGTCTAAAAGACAACAACCAGCACATGGAGCAGACAACATCCAAAGGACACAAATGCATGCTTTCAAAGTAGAGGATGTATTTGTCATTGAGGAAATGCAAGCTTTTAGTAAATAGTGTAACACTTATTTAAGCCATGATGGACTATATAAAACATACAATTACATGAAAACACATTTTGCCAACATAAGTCATGAAACATATATTTCTGAAACTTTGTGATCATTGTCCTCTACAGAAAAAGACACGTTCTGGCCTATTTATTGTTGTTCTTTATGCATTGGTAAATTTAAAAGTATATTTTACTTCATTAAGATTTATCTTAATTTTTTTACAAGTTAAAACCATTTTTAAGCAATATTTTGTACAGGTTATAACATGTATGAGGTACTTTTGTACATGTTATAACTTGTATTTTTGCATTATACAAGTTACAACATGTACAATATTTTTGTACATGTTATAACCTGTACAAAATTGCAACTTGTACACGACATATATACTTCAAATTGTCAAATTCATATGCTTTTGTTTTTAAACTATACTTCGTGTTTAGACTAGATATTGCTCTTAGTGAGTTATATTTCGAATTTGTTACATATTCTTACTTGAAAACTATTAGGAATATGAAATTACTGACAACATCGAGAACAGTTTCTTTAACAGTCAAAGAACTTCTCATATGCTATTCTTGCTGTTTTCGGTTCCAAAACACTGTAATCGGAAGTGCTAGCAACTATATTTCATAGTTACCATAATCTTATTTTTCATACTCCCTTCAATTTGGGGTCCATCTGTCTCATCGGCCTAATCAAAATATTCAACATCTGTTTCTGAGGTCATTTCGAGTTTTCACTCAAATCACAAATTTACGGGGTATTCAGCGGTCACTTACATCTAGCATAAGTCTTGCCAATAATTTCTGACTAGAAAGCTCAGACAAAGGCTTATGCTAATTGTTTCGCAGATCGGCTCTCTCTGGCTTTCTACTATATCTTTGGCTACTTATCTGAATCACAGTTCAGATGCTTGTCAATCACATGCTTTGGAACCAGGAAAGCGGTTAGTGCATAATATAGTGTTTTTGTAGTAGCTTTAAACTAGATTAAACACTAGGCACTAACCAGCCGATCTGACTACTTTAAAGTTATGTTTGCAAGCAAACCGCAGTTTGCCTACAACTACACTATTTCTATTTGTTTTTCAAAAAAATTCGGATGAAGTTACCATGCACGCTAAATTTGCTGAGACAGCCGTACGCCAAAAAAGTATTGTAAATATTGTATAATTGTATTAGTTAATATGTTTTTGAAGTTTAGCAATAAAATTATTTCCCTAACTTGTCTTGTGTATAAAATAGTTATACAATATTACAAGACTTGTAGGTTTGTATCATTTTCATCATTGAACCATTATTAGATAAACACAAATGAAATAAATTTAACCAATATTAAAATACCTTGTATTCGATAGAATTTTCTGATTGGTAAATGAATTTTAATAAACTATTATAATTGTTGTCATATAGTGGTAAAATCCTATATTAGTTGATTGCTTAGAAACTTTATTCATTTAATATATACTTTTGTATATAACAAACATATGATCAATCATTCAAAAGAAAGAAAGTCAGAAATGTTTGCACCGTGCTTAACGTTACTATGGATTTTGTTAACACAAATCTCAATTTCTGTTGCGTATTGTACAGAAGGGGAAGGAACTTTTGTAGTTAAGACCAATAAAAGAATAGTTTCATGGCACACAATAATTACGGCTTCATTAAGCGTAGATTGTTTACTTTTATGTACCAACAGTGGTGTCTGTTGTTCTGCCAGCTACAACGAGAAAACTATGTTCTGTTATTTGAACAATGACTGTCCACCCGAAATGGAAAATGGTACCAATTCCAAGACATTTATTAGAAAATCAGGTATTTGTTTTGAATAGTTGTTTTCTTCTTTTTTGCTAGTTATTCTATTTTGTTGTAATTAGTTTCAATAAAATGTTGATGTCGTTAAGATCAGTCTGTACATATTACGTTTGAATTAGTATGTGGGAAATAACTTTTTCTGTTTAATATCAAAAAAAGGTATTTTTTATGATTCGTATTATTCATTTATTATTGTACTTTATTGGAAATTCATTAATTTGTTTTTAACCAGGGTATTCTATTTCGGCGTTTCAAAATCGAATTCATTCTGGTTTATATTTCTAAAAGTGTATATCAAAAGGTTACGATTGGCTAAAAATGTCAAAAACAATAGATATTCAACCAATAACGTGACGTTATTTTCATTTATGGTACGAATAATTAAATTATTCAAAGTCCTTAATAGTCTGAAACAGCCACTTCTTTATGCTTGCCTTTCATTGTTTTGTTGACTGGAATGGATATGTTTTTGAAAGCAAAACAAAGTTACTCGACTGTTAATCATTACACAATGCATTCATGACAGTGGCAGATCCAGACTTTTTCATAAGCTAGGGAGGTATAAGTGTATGAAGAGAATGTTATAAAAGGGGGCCTGTTCCAGTGATTCCCACAACATTCAACAAAATGTTTACCATAAAGGGGGCCCGTGCCCCCTGCCTCCTTTTAAATCTGCCTCTGCTAAATGTTAAATGTTAAACAAGTTGATTTTATTATTAGAGTAGTGGATTTTTTCAATCTGCTATAATACATTGTTCTTGAATTGTAGTACTTTATATCACAAGTTAAAGAATATTGTGTTAAACATCACATTTATGAAACAAACTTATAAAATAATACATTACTCACGGTCATTAGAATTGAGAATGGAAAACGGGTTAAAGAGACAACAACCCGACAGAGCGCAAGTTGTAAGTCTTGATCCTGTATTAAACTTGTTACAGTCCTACTGATTCTCGGTCACATTTTGGTGGTCAATTCAAGAGATTTGCAATGACATTGGGCTTGTCATATTTATCTTGTACGCTATGCTGTCGTACAGTTGTGTCTGGTCCTGAAAAAGATGTACGAGCCCTTCGGCTTTTAGGGAAAAATTAACAGTTTTCCAGAAATCTATAGAAAACAGGTCCTCTCCATAAACAAATCCAAATTGTATCGATTGCAAGCCTAAAAGAGGGACGAAAGATACCAAAGGGACAGTCAAACTCATAAATCTAAAACAAACTGACAACGCCATGGCTAAAAATAAAAAAGACAAACAGAAAAACAATAGTACACACGACACATAAGTTATCTTAGTTTATATTACTTGACAGAGCACTAGAAGGTCCGGAGACATAATTGTCCTCCTTTGATTTTCGTTGTCTACAAATAGAGTCACTAGTGCAGACAGACTATAACTTGCAACTTTTATTTGCATACAACTTCCAAATTTATTTATTTATATTATAGCATAAAATAGGGGGGGGGGGGGAGAAATAACATATAAATAATAGGTGGGCATGTGTTCCAAGGTAAAGTAGTGATTTGGTCCAGTATGAAAACCAGTTTGTCTAAAGCTGTCACATTGAATTACAAACCCCTAACATGAAATTATCCATACTTTAAGTTAGATCCGATAAACTTTTCTATAAGTTTGATATAATTGGTTCTAAAAGTAGTACACTAAACTGTAAAAATCTTGATGTGATTTTTTTATTTGGTCATGTGAATAAGGGTTGGCTTAACATATACATCTACATCTAGTAGACAAAAACAAATGCCGGTGTAAAACGTTAAATAGCTTCTAAATGCTAAATGGAAAGTAAACAGTGATGGTTTTATTCATAGTTTAATAGTTAACTTTTTGTACAAAATCCGGAATATAAATTAAATTTTTTTTTTTAATCAAAATCGTAGCTACTATCCGTTTAAATATAGCTTTTCGATTGTTTAAGTGTATTAACATCAAAGGCTTTCAAACATTCGGCTTTGAGCGTTCCTTGTTAGGGTTAGTTCAGAAAAGGAATGCATTTATTAGGATTTTGTTTTTTCCTCGGTAGCTTTTAACTACGATCTCAAGTCCATGTTCACGCTTACGTAGTCATTGAGGTTTTTAGGATTAGGTAGACTGCCCAGTGTCTGTATATACCCTTTTTTCAAGTTGTATTTGAATTCCCGCCCTTTTACATTGGTCAACCCACTTTCCCGTACATACATGTTTCATATACTTGAATTTTTTTTATTTTTAAAAAATAGTGAAAGTGTTGTGTACTTATCTAATATAGAAAATGATGACTGAGGTATAATAATATCATGTGTTCCAACTCATTATCAACTCATATTGTGACATATCAATAGTACAATGTGTTCCAACAAATAATCAACTCATATTGTGTCATATTAATAGTGTTCCAACTAATAATCAACTCATATTGTGTCATATTAATAGTGTTCCAACTAATAGTCAACTCATATTGTGTCATATTAATAGTGTTCCAACTAATAATCTATTAATAGTGTTCTAAAAAATAATACTCATATTGTTTCATAGCACCAGTTGTACAATGCCCTGAAGGATACATGATTTCAAATAACTTAACAGCTAGTACTAATTGTTACTTCTTCAGTGGAGATGATAAGCAAAGCTGGTCTGATGCTTTGGTAAGTATATTTAATCTGATATCAGATTTAATAAAAAGTAAAATCACAAAAGCACTGAACTACGAGGAAAATTCAAAACGGAAAGTCCCTGATAAAATGGCAAAATTAAAAGCTCAAACACTACAAACGATTGGACAACAACACCTTATCAGAGTAGGTTTAATCTAAGATTATGAAAGATGGTTCAAGAATTATCTACAATTAATTACAAAACATTTAATACTAATTCAGGCATATTTGCTTTCGTTTAAAAGACTTCCATTTTGTCAAATGTTTTATCGTTTGTAGTTGTAAATCTTATTTTTGTCTGTTGTATTCGTGCACGTGAGTTATGGTAAAGATAATTAATTATCCAGTTTATTTATTAGATTTTAGTTTGGGTCAACTAAAGGAGTAGGTCCGGTAAGGGCCGATTTTGGCCTCAAATTTCAAGTTCATCTAACGAAAGTTTTTGGACACTTTTTAAACACTTAAGTGTCTATTTCAATTGATTCGATTAGTTTATGTGAAAGATTTTAACTGATTTAGTCAATAAAAACGCTCTGATTCAAGCTTAAATATGAAAAATCTATCAAATATGCCAAAAAACGTCACTTTTCAGATGGTTTTTGTCAAAAATGAATGTGGCCGCATCCGTGTTCATCCTCAACCTTTATATATGTTTTGTTTTATCATCAAATACAACTTCCACTTCAATATTATGAATGAACACGAATGCGGCCACTTTCATTTTAGACGGAAACCGTCTAAAAAATGACCAAAATGGTAAAATTTTGAAGATTTCAGTAATTTAGCATGACTTAATGATGCTAAAACGCGTTATTTGTGCATTGTATCGTCAAGAACAGCTCATATTTATGTAGCAGAAGCATTTTACTTTCCAAAATATAGCTTAAAGATTACATTTTCACAATTTTCTAAAACTGCTATATTTTGGGGCCAAAAAGGGGTCTTAGTGAACCTACTCCTTTATACGATATATTTGGTTTACAGTTTAATAAAGAAGAAACACCGACATAGCTAGATAATACAATTAATTATCTAATAACTTCCACAATTTGATATTAATTAGTATTGTAATTTTCATTGTTATTAATAAATGTTATATCAGTATTACAAACCTAATCTTGAATTCTATCCTAATTCTATCCTATTTTTGGGAAATCTTTAGAAATTCAAATGTGACGTCACTTTGTGCGTTTATCGCTTTGGCTAACTCGGCTGTGAAATTTTATGTGCTGGTTTTGGTTGTTTTATGCATCCGTTTTTATTCTGTAGTTAGTCACCAGTTTTATCATGTATATCTATTATATAGCCATTTAAAAAATAAATACTGTTTGCAAAAGTATGAATTATTCTAAATAATAAGGAAGTTCTTGTTCCAGGCAGAAAACCCTAGCCGTATTAGGCACAACTTTTTGGAACTTTTGGTCCTCAATGCTCTACAACTTGTTTTGGCTTTCGAACTTTTGTCATCAGAGTGTCACGGGAGTCTTGTGTGGACGAAACGCGCGTCTGGCGTATTAAATTTAAACCTGGTGCCTTCTGTTAGCTATTATTCGTCTGTTTCTCTGTCCTATATGTTCTTCCATTTAATTGTATTGTAGTCCTGTAATGTAATGTTGTCATTTTAATGTTATATTTAACATTGCCATAAAAGCGGGAGGTGTGGCATGCCACAAAACCAGGTTCAATCCACCATTTTGTTTAATTAAAATGTCCTGTACCAAGTCAGGAAATTGGCCATTGTTATATTATAGTTCATTTCTGTGTGTTTTACATTTTAATGTTGTGTTTCTGTTGTGTCGTAGTTCTCCTCTTATATTTGATGTGTTTCCCTCAGTTTTTGTTTATAACCCGAATTTTTTTTCCTCAATCGATTGATGAATTTGGAACAGAGGTATACTACTGTTGCCTTTATTTATAGCATTGAAGTTACATCGTTAAAAATGTAATATATTATTGATACAAAAATGATAAATCGAAGGTAAAACAAAAAAAGACACATGAGTTAACCTTTACACTAGTATTAGCCTTGTTATATTTAAAAATCATAAAACCTAATACTTCACATATTTACACGTAGATAATTGATGGATGCACTAACAAAGTCTAAAACACTTCCACGTCTAAGATAAAAACTCATTAATCGAAAATAAACTCACAACGCAATGTCTTAAATAGAAAAAAAACCAGACAAACAATACTACACAAAACTCAACATATAAAAAATAAAGACAATGCTACATTCACCCCAACAAATACTGGCGGTGAGCTCAAATACTCCAAAAGGGTTATCAGATCCTGCTTCACATGTTGCACCCGTCGTGCTTAGTTATTATTGATCTTGCTTTTCTTATTTGAGGGCATAAAGTAAACAAAGGCAACAGTTGTTGACGGTTGCCAATAGTCATAAATCGATTAAGCGAAAAAAACCACAGCAACTATAAGAGGGAAACAGTGGAATAACAGAAATACTGAACTGTTTCAAAAAAAAAAGCTAACGTTTCATTTGGTGAACTAGAATTATGATATAAATGTAGTGTGTCTTGTTTTGCAATTTTAGAATATATGTAGGATGAAAGGTGCCTACCTATGGGCGCCAAAAACCGTAGTAGAAGCTATTACTGTTAAGAGTACGACGGGTTTTGGTAAGTTATGAGTTTAGTAATCGGTTATTGAGCGATGTTATGTGTATCGTTGTAATAAAAAAGGAATATTGACTATTCATTGACAAACACATTCCTAATTACTTGTACTAGTAAGCATGTAAAATGGTCCTGTCTACGTTTTAAATCTTCATTATGTAAATAACATGTATCGAGACAAATATTGTTTTATTGGCAGCGGACAGTAATGCTATAATATAGTAGATGGAGATCTAGATAACTCTTTATTTAACATAGTAAGAAAACGGTACGAACTTCAAATGAATATTGCTTTGTTTTGCCTATATTATTAATAGAAGATGGAATTCTATTATGATTAATGTTTCAGTGTCTATTTTCGAATGTATGGTATCCTACTACCAACTCAAGGCAACATGGACATTTCAAAAATCTTGATTTGAACCTAGCAGTTGAATACCCAAACTTAATACCGTCTTTTGTTAATTTTGCAGTATGATGAAGCAGTTCTAAAATCTGAAAAAGAAATCAGTATTGGACGCGCAATCACTTAATATGTTTGAAATAGGGTGATTTTTGTAACAATAGGCAACACAATATCAACGTCCAACCACGTTCCCGCCATTACCATATAATGTGCGGGTGTTGCATTTCATCCGATTGAAAATGCTGATTTTTTTTAAAGAACTACTTCAATAAAAATAATAAGTACGTTAACCTCTGAAGAAGACAACCAACACTCACGATCCACATCACCCAAATCATACTTTCGTAAATCTAGAACCTATATTTCAATTCTATCACCTCTTTGTTGAAGGTTTTCGAAAGGGGATGCAAAATTTTAATAAATAATAAAAGCCATAACTATGATTGTTAATGAAAGCTCATAATCCTATCTGATAAAAAAACCAGCGCAACTAAGTATAGTTATTCACTGTCGAATCTTATAGCGAGACCGATTGCTTTAACAGGCTAAGCGTATTCTGCCATCAGAAGCCATATTTAAGCAGAATTTTACGATTGTTAATATGAGACATAATCAGTCAATTTATAGTTTAGACAACGTTTTTGTAGCAATAACACGACGACATCATGCCTTTAGTGAGTTCAGACACACTAACAACCCTATCGGAACTAAACACATTGATATTCTCATTTTGTGTCGACTTTATTATTACAAAAATAACTACAAAAAGTCCGTTTATATTATTTTCCTATTCATCATGATACGATATCACAACAGTTCCATTGGAAATGAGTTTCACTACTTATTTGAGTGCCAATCTGATATTGTTAAAAATATCGGAAAAAATTACATTTCAGAATATTACCGCATTTATCCATGTGTTGGGAAAATGAAAGGACTGCTTTCATTTTGCAATATCAAAGTTCTTAAAAACTTATCATTGTTTATTAAGAAATTATTTAAAATATCGTAATTAAATATGATTATATGTTAACGTTGTTTTGTAGTAACCATAATTATGACTATATATTTTGAATATTGTTGCACATGTAAATATGTGTCTGAGTGTTTCCAAATAAAGTATATTGTTATTATTGTTATCATTATCTTTTCGTTAGGTCATTGATCACTTTCAAAAGTTTAGACGATGTAAATTTCGTTTATTGCAACGGATATGTCTGTTTTCTTCAATAATATACAAAGCACTCAATCCGACTTTTTGACGATAAAAAAAATATATATCAACTCGAAATAGATAACTCTCATGAATTGATTTTAATGTTCAAAATAACTCACCGAAGGATCTTTTACCTATTCACATTTCTAACTGTTTTGTCTGTTTGTTTTGTTCACGCATCTTTGTCAATTTAATGGAATTTGATGCACCTGTAATAAACAAGTGAGAGGTTTAGCTAGCTATACAACCAGATTCAATCCACCATATTGTTTTACATAAGAACATGCCTGTACCAAGTCAGGAATATGACAATTGTTGTTCATTCGTGTGATGTGCTTAAGCTTTTGATTTTGTCATTTGATTATGGACTTTCCTTTTTTTAATTTTCCTCGGAGTTCAGTATTTTTATAATTTCACTTTTTACTGATGTATTGAAATTAATTACCTCGAGCTGTATTCAAGCGTTATAAAATTACCACTCATAATGGAATATTTAAAGACACAAAATATGACAGTGATAATAATCCAATTCTTTTTTAGGACAAAACGTAGATATATGGACAGGTCTTTATAGTCCTACAAGTGACGAGAATTTTGAATTTGTCGATGCTGGTGGTGCTTTAACATTGGATACTCTCCCATTTGGAGAACGTAAGTGTTGCCTTTTTAGATAAGTATTAGGTAATGAACTATGGCTGTTATTTGCACTTTGTTCTGGTTGTTGTATCTTTGACACACTCCCCATTTCCATTCTCAATTTGATGGTTTGTCTTATGTACTATTATTTGTTTTTTTGTCATTTTCTTTTTTAGCCATGACCATGATGACGTTGTCAGTTTATTTTTCATCTATATTGACTGTCCCTCTGGTGTTGTTAAGCTCATCTTTTGGATTATACGTCTTTGAGTCAATGACCCATTTAACAAAATCAACAGATCGAAGTCAACATATTAACAAAAGAAGGCATTCTTCTGAGCATTGGAAAGCAAATTAGTTATCTCAACTTAGAAAAAGTAAGATCAGTCAAGTCCACCAAACTTCCAAAATACAACAGAAATAAATTATGTACTACAAAATTACTAAGAAAGACTTTGGACAGGTAAATCAACACTTTACAAGGAAACAAAACTTTATCAAAGATACTGATTTATAATTTTGTACGTCAAACATGTTTCCGTCTATAGAAGACGTATGACTGGCAAACAGTTTGTAGGCCAACTCATTTTTTTTAAAAATGTGACAAATTGAAGAAAAACAGTTTCAAAACATATGCCCAGTAGGGTAAAGGTAATCAATACTTGTACCTGCGAAAGATAAATAAAGGCAACAGTAGTATACCGCTGTTCGAAATTCATAAATCGATTGAGAAAAAAACGGGTTACAAACTAAAACTGAGGAAACACATCAAATATAAGAGGAGAACTACGACAGAACAGAAACACAATAATAAAATGTAACACACATATAAACGAACTATAATATAAAAATGGCCAAATACGATATACTAGTTGTTAGATTGAAATTTTTATGATATTTTATACTTTCCTATAAAATTTCACTGAAGCTTTAAAAAGTACATGAAAAAAAATACAAGAACGACTATACAGCAAAACTGATATTTCTCAAATAACGACAAACTGATATCAAGTATAAAATATCAACGTAACAACTCTTAAAAGACTGAATAATAAATCTCTCAGTCAATTTGAGTATTTCGGTCAATTTGAAGACTCATCCACTGCGGTTACTTTAGTACTGATCAGGCATTTTTTTTGGCAGTCAATTTAGATCCGTTCAGTCTATGTTCAGATTTCAGTATCTGCTATTTTCCTGTACACATAAACATCATACTAGTCGTCTAGACTGGTAATGAACAGAACTGAATTGGCCTCAATAGAACTCTCTATTCAGCACTGAATTTACCGAAGTCGATATGACTGACAACATTTCGATATCAATTTAAAAACATACACATTCTATCGGTTAAACAATTAGTTGGTGATTGTAGAACTTATATTGCACGGCAATAAGGCGATGAGGTATGATTGCAAGTGAGAAAACTATCCACCAAACTGAATGCTCAAATGAAATGAAGTGGATCTAAGAAATTACTGGAAACTTTACGGCCTTCAACAATAAGAAATCCCTTAACCATATATTCGGTTATCAAGTGCCTGACATTAATAAAGAGACTATTCAATTTAGTGCCTGACATTAAAAAGAGACTATTCAATTTAGAAAAACAAATATGACAGACATGAACCAACGACAACATCTGAACTACGCTCATTACTTGCGAAAGGCACATGTCGATTTTTAGTCAGTCTTCCTCGGTCCTCTACTGGAACACTGGTGAAGTTAATATGTAATAAGCACACTTCTGCAAGTCTTTTCTGTAAAATTAGTTGAGCTTTAAGAAAGAGGCTAAATATACAAAAGGGGGTTCAAACTCCATAAGTCGATAATAAACTGACAATGCCATGAAAACAAATAAAAACAGACTAACAATAATAAACAAACACAACATAAAAGAACCCCGCCAAAAATACCGGAGACGGGCTTCATGCTTTTTATGATTTTCTATGCAGTCGTTGTTTATCAATTATTTTCTATTAAGTTGTTTTATCATGACTTTCTATTACGTCTTTTTTATCATGATTTTCGATTATGCCTGAACCAGTCACTAATATGCAAATCGTCTCTCATTCATTTGATGTGTTTGAACTTTTTTATTTTGTCATTTGATAAAGAGCCTTCGGTATTTTTGTAATTTCTTGTTATTATGTTATTTCACATTGATGTTAGAATTTTTGTTTCCAGGTGATCCAATACAAAACGATGACTGTGTGGAATTTGAATCTGCACCTAATAATAACTGGAACTGGGATGACGATCCTTGTGATAGAGCCCAACGTTATATGTGCGAATTTCCAAGGGTTAGTATGAACAACCTTTTAGGAATGTTGTATTTAGAAAACTGTATATCTTTTGTAACCGAATCAATCGTTACCAATCAGATTCAAGAAAGTGCACGACGAATAATCATACTCAGCGTAATTTTGTTTTGGTTTTATTGTGTTTTGTATTTTTTTTAGGGCAAAAAATATGATTTTAAACAAAATAGCATTTTTAAATGGGTTAAGATATCTTACAAAATTCATATTTTTCTGAAGAGTCTTTGCTCACTCATAAAACTTTAATCAAGAACATAAAGAAGTATCAGAAACTTCACAATATTTCATTTCTCAATAGAAGAATTGATTTTAATAGAGTTGTAATACAACCATCGATTTTTCCTATAAGTCTTTGTTAAATTTGCACTTTTCAAAAAATGTGCAGAATTTATTTTTGTTTTAAATAAAGAAATACTTCGCACTAGTAAAGTGTTATCCTGTCCAGTACTAAAAACAACATTTCACAAATAATATCATTGCATTAAAGAAAATAACCTTCACTGGAAGTTAGCTATTTAAATATTCGCCTTTGTTTTCTTGTATACGAGCTTGATTAATCATGTAACCTCAAGTTGCCAAAATATACTCTACATAATACCAAATAAAAAAATATTGGTGCTTTGAAACACCTAAAATATATTGTTTTGACCAGAAACTTTGCCTGAAATGAAATGTAGGATTCATTTCCAACAACTGTCATATTCAACAGAATATTTTTTCGACCCTTTTTCGTTTGCAACCGGATGTGACGTACTATGATTTGGTGATATTACTCATAAAGAAGACATTTTTGTTGCATAAAATGAATGTGATTTTTTTTCCTTTGTAATAATTCTTATGTCAAGCATAACTGTCAAATTTTGTCACAATCAGTTCAAAGTTAGAGAACAAATATAGTCTTTGCTCCTTTATACTGAACTAGTATATATTTGTTTAGGGGCCAGTTGAAGGACGCCTCCGGGTGCGGGAATTTTTCGCTACATTGAAGACCTGTTGGTGACCTTCTGCTGTTGTTTTTTTTCTATGGTCGGGTTGTTGTCTCTTTGGCACATTCCCCATTTCCATTCTCAATTTTATAATGTGAATCGAGCAATTTTTTTTTCGACGTTTCCAAATCAAGCCGCACCATGACAAAATATAGTGTTAACCAATAAATGATCAAATAGCTATCTCATCTGCCTACAAACAGTTGAATATGATACAAAAGGTGACTTTTGTATGATAAATACCACGAATGGACCTATGTGTCTTCATTATAAGGTCTCTTTTGGTCCATTTATACTTCTGATTTCCTCAAAATTTAAATTTTAAAACATTTGGATTATCTTTCACTAATTAATGCAAAAAAACAATAATAAATGAATAATTACATGAATTATAAGTATTCAAGCTGAATTAATCATCCATATACAAGTTAAAAGACTACATATAGTGGTTTAAATAAGTCTTTACTAAAAACTTAATTTTCCTTAGCGTTTCAGAGAGTGACATAAAAAGCATCCCTTTTAGTTACCAATTTGTTATAAATGCTTCGAAAATAATTTCATTTACTTATAATTAAATATCTATTACATTAACACTTATGGAAACGTTTTCTTTTACAGTAAAATATAAGAAATAAGGAAAATTAAGGAAAAGCTTCCCAATACACTGAGTCTGGCTTGCTTTGTCTTTCAAAATTCATGGTAGAGGCTTTTGTAAGGAAACTTTCTGATAAAATGTGTTTTTGAGACTCAATCCATTGTGAATAATTTATTTTTGTAATAATTCATTTAAATAGCATGAAATTTTAACAAATGCGAGTACTTAAAGGCCGATGGAAAATTTGTAGCTTCCCATAAAAAGATTTATTGGTTTTCCCTTACAAGTCTTTATTTATTTTGCACTATTCCACAAATTACTCATTGTGCAGTTTATCTTTGTTTCAAATAAAGAAATACTTAGCTTGCGTGAAGATTCATCCTGTCTAGTACAATAGACACAATTTCACATAACATATCATGGCATATAAGAAAGTTACCTACATTAGAATTTATTCAGTAAATTGTTCACCCTTTTTTTCCTGTGTACAAGCTTGATTTACAATGTAACCTCAAGTTTCCAAAACATTCTATAGAAACACCAATTGAAATTATTATGGTACTTTGAAACACCAAAGATATATGTTTATGACTCAGAACTTCATTAAATGCAATGATATCTAGGATTAATTACCTTCAACTGTCAAATTCAAGGGAATATTTTTTCAACCCTTTTTCGGATTCAACCGGATGTGACGTTCTGTAATTTGGTGGTATTACACCTATAAAATTATTAAATAATTTATATAAATTTTAGGATTAACTAACAATGACAAAAAATAAAATCATTCATCTCTTAATTTTTGCGAGCCGTTGCATTTTGAATCTGTAAAAATTTAAAATGAGTTGAAAGGAAATTTTACGTCTTCCAAACATCTTTTTTTGGGTTATAAGAGTTATAAGAAACTCCAAAACAACGGAATACAAAACGCAATAGAAAACAAATGAACATAAAACGGAACGATATATGATGTTTCTTTAGCGTAAGCAGGTCCTGCTCAACGTATGACATCCACTTTTTAAAAACTATAATAAGGTATGATTTGAATGATTCAAACGTAGCGGCGGCAAATGCTATTGATTTGAATAAGTTTCCAGTAAATTTTAGTGTGGTTAAGTTGACCAAGCATTTAATTTTAATTTAATTATATAATCTTATGCTATATAAAAGAGGGACGAAAGATACCAAAGGGACAGTCAAACTCATAAATCTAAAACAAACTGACAACGCCATGGCTAAAAATGAAAAAGACAAACAGAAAAACAATAGTATACATGACACAACATAGAAAACTAAAGAATAAACAACACGAACCCCACCAAAAACTAGGGGTGATCTCAGGTGCTCCGGAAGGGTAAGCAGATCCTGCTCCACATGTGGCACCCGTCGTGTTGTTTATGTGATTACAAATCCGGTAAATAGTCTAATTCGGTAGGTCACATTCATGAAAGGGAAGGGGATTGTAGTTACGACGTAAGGAACATATCCGATATCATTTGTGAAACGGTTATTTCATAACGGTCAACCAACTCGTGATGGCGTCCGTAAAATTTACGAAGGGATGATTTCAACTTCACCATTTGGAACTCTTGGTTTAATAGCTTCCTTGTGAGCAGTAACCCTCTATCAAGAAAATCATGATAGGAAATGCAAGCACGGGAATATCGTATCAATTGGGAGATATATACCCCGTATGCAGGTGCTGCTGGAATGTTGCTACTTAGAAATGGAAAGTTCACAATTGGAAAGCTGAAATCCTCTCTTTTGTCGTAAAGTTTAGTCTATATATGTTTCTATATTAAGACTAATCTATAGTATGTTATATTTTCAGGAAACTTGTCCGTAGAAGTTTATGTGGTTGTCGTTATATTCTAATGGAAGGATATTTCCACATCTTGGCGCAAAAATAAAAAAATATAATTATACTTATGTGTTGTTTTTTTGTTTTGGCCTTGATCGACCAAAAGCAGTTATTCCTCGGCTCTCTTAAGGATAATGAGATGTTGTATGATTGTCAATGCGACAACTATCTACCAAAGTTTAAATGAAGTGGATGTAAGTCATTAAAGACAACTAGGGCTTTCAACAATGTATAAAAAAGAAGATGTGGTATGATTGCCAATGAGACAACTATCCACAAAAAACCAAAATGACATAGACATTAACAACTATAGGTCATCGTACGGCCTTCAGCAATGAGCAAAGCCCATGACGCATAGTCAGCTATAAAAGGCCCCGATAAGACCTCGTAAAACAATTTAAACGAGAAAACTAACGGCCTTATTTATGTTAAAAAAAAAATTAAAAAATGTGACAATATCCGTATCGTATATTCAGTTATTGTAGGTCTCGACATGTAAAATATGAAACAATTCAATTGCGAAAACCAATGGCCTTATTTGTAATATTTTGAGACCATCGAGAATAATTCTTTTCTATGGTTTCATGAGGAGGATTTACTGCACACATGGCACTTAACATATAGTTTCAAATCGATAAAGAAAAAAGTAAAATAACACATAATTTAGAAAGTAGGTCACACTGGATGAAATTTTACAAAATGACAAATCTGTCCTTCTTTCTTTTGGAATCAACATGAAAGAAAACGAAGAAAATTTATCTACATTATACTGGATACAAAAACTTCACTAAACTCCATATAAAGAACGATATATAGCTGGATCATCAAAATGTTCGACTAAACATCTTTCTAAATTACTGACTAATATTCTTTCTACAGTAAAAGATGGCGTTCAAAAATATTGTGATGAGATATATTCTACAAGTGGTGTTAACCAGATATGGATTATAAAAAATTCTAAAGATCTACTGCTTAATTTTAGATCACAATCTCTACAATTTCGCAGCAACATTAAGACTTTTGATTTTTCTAAGCTTTACACTACCATTCCCCGTGCTCAATTGAAAAATCTACTTCAACATTTCATTTAACAGAGCTTTTTCTATAAAAATGGGAATCGTGGATTCATTTTTGTTTGTTTTGGGTTATAATAAATCCTATTTTGTAAAGAACCACACTGAAACAACTAGAAAATATACTGAAAATGATATTATCAAAATGCTGGACTTTTTGATCGACAATATATTTGTTGAGTTTGAAGGGTTGATATTTCAACATACAGTCGTTATTCCGATGGGTTGTAATTGTGCACCACTATTGGCCGATTTGTGTTTGTACTCGTATGACGCGGAACTCATCCAGAACCTTCAAAAAAAAAAGCACCTTGCGAAATTCTGATATTTTACTTTCAGATATATTGATGATGTCCTATCACTGAAAAACCCATATATCAGCCAATACTTACTTTTTATATATCCCAGTGAACTTGACATGAAGGATACTACTGATAATAGAAGGACTGCTTCATACCTTGATCTTTTTTTTAATATTGACACAGATGGATGAATCAACGCTATAACATATGACAAAGTTTGCCTCTTATTTTAGTAAAGTTATCAAAGGTACCAGGATTACAATTTAATAATCCAGACGCCCATTTCGTCTACATAAGACTCATCAGTGACGCTCAGATCAAAATAGTTATCAAGCCACACAAGTACAAAGTTGAAGAACATTGAGGACCCAAAATTCCAATAATTTGTGCCAGATACGACTAAGGTTATTTATTCCCTGGGATAAGAAACTCCTTAGCTTTTCGAAAAATTCAAAGTTTTGTAACAGGAAATTTTTAAAAATGACAATATAATTGATAATCTTGTCAACACCGAAGTGCCGACTACTGGGCGGGTGATACTTTCGGGGACGAAACGGCCGTCAGCAGTGGCAGCGACCCAATGGTGTAAATAGTTATCAAAGGTACCAGGTTTATAATTTAATACGCCATACGCGCGTTTCGTCTACATAAGACTTATCAGTGACGCTCAGATCAAAATATTTAAAAAGTCAAACAAGTACAATGTTGAAGAGCATTGAGGACACAAAATTCCAAAAAGCCAAAAACGGCTTTGGAAATTAAGTCCTAAAAACTGGTTCGATTCAGCAATGGTCCACCGGCAATCATCACCTGTGTTATTGGTTATATTGTAATAACATAGTATGCTTGAACAAGTCAAATTGTAAAAACGAATAATGTAAGAACTAGTAAAAATTCGATGACCCAGTATGTCAGAATAAGTTAGACTGTTATAACGCATTATGTAAGAACAAGTTAAATTGTAATAAAGCAGTGTGTCAGAATAAGTTAGACTGTTATAACGCATTATGTAAGAACAAGTTAAATTGTAATAAAGCAGTATGTCAGAACATTTTAAATTTTTATAACGCAGTATTTGAGAACAAGTTAGACTGTAATGACGTATTATGCATGAACAAGTTAAACTAGATTTGCCATTGCAAGCAATAGCGGATGGCACCCTTCCCTTATTGCCAGGCGAGCGGCAGCCATTTAGAAAATTCCAAAGTCAAAGAGTGTATCTACACATGCAAATTATCATTTTTGAAAAGTTTCATAAAGTTTGGAGCATTTTGATAATTTGGAAATTTTTGCTGTTTCCATGGTTACGGCGGCCATTTTGAAAATTCCAACTTTAATATGAAACTCTACCAATGCTAGTTACCATTTCTGTAAAGTTTCATCCAGTTTGCAGCATTTCTATTTTTTGAAATGTTTTGCATTGTTTCCATGGTAACAAAAGCCATTTTGGAAATTCCAACTCCAAAAGCCACATCTGCCAATGTTGCTCATCGTTACTATAATTTTCTTAAAATGGACAGAAGGAATTTAATTTCCCCACTCATAACTTCTATCACATGTAAAATGCATAATTGTTCCAATAAATATGCCTGGTGTATCAATACATTTTTTTTGTTAACGCAAAAAAAAAGACTCCATGATATGTGCTGACTAATAAGAAAAAAAACAACAAAAATGTATGAGTATCATTCAATAATTTTTTGTGTTAATTATTTCATTCAACGATGAACGCGAAGTGAAAAAAAAAAGTTTTTACGTCGCCACCATCTTGTTTACATTGGTTACAAAAAGTTGTTCCGTCAGCGTCTTCTACTGAAAATAAAAAAAAGCGTCAAGAGCCACTACTGGAAACTCTCTCGACCAATCATATAAACGTATTCCTTCAGATGTAGATCATAAAAGAATTATTGCTATATAATTACATTAGATGTATGTTTCATTATAATAATTTATTCTGATTGGCTAACTGCACAACACGTGTTATTCCGTAAGCAGTTGCAATGCTCAATACAACTTTTCATTCATGATAACACGTGGTCCAACAATAAAGTGCACAGGTGAATTAAATAAAAAAAATATATAAAATTCGTGTTTTCATGATCATAGCTAAAAAATGTAATTATAAGTATTGAATGCTTCTTTTTGTAACTTTATAGGGTTGTAAAAGCGTTGACCGTGCGCACATTGTTGGGCTAAAGGACAAGGTTCGATCGGAAGCGTTTGTGTATAAAACAACAGTTCAGAAATGGGTGTATTAAACCTCTGAATTAATTTAGAAAATGTTCGGCTCTTTCCTTTTCACGACTGTGACCTATCGAATAAGACTATCTTCCGGATTTTTAATAACTTGAGCAACACGACGGGTGCCACATGAGGATCAGAATATGCTGAACCTTCCGGAGCACCTGAGATCACCCCTTGTTCTAAGTGGGTTTCGTGTTGCTTATTTTTTAGTTTTCTATGTTGTGTATTGTGTACTTTTATATGTCTGTTTGTCGTTTCATTTTTTAGCTATGGCGTTGTCAGTTCATTTTCGATTTATGAGTTTGACTGTCCCTCTGGTATTGTTCGCGCCTTTGTGATATCGAAAGTCCTGGTTTAAAAAAACACCACTTAAAGACATGAATCAATATCCGTTCGTCCTTACTGAAGGAAAGCTATGTTTATTCAATAAATGATAACATAAATCTTGAATAACTTTATACAAGAGCTGTTCATAGTTCATCTTAGCTAATAGATGGTATGCTGATCTTGTAGTATAACACTGGGAAAATAAGTTGAAAACATTATAACAAATAATTAAATCATGTTAGGTTATTGACATTATTCGGGTGATGCATACACAATAGGAGAAGCTTACACTGTCGACGCACCAGGTGTCGTTCTTAGATAATTTTTATTAAAGTTCTTGTTTTTCATCTTATTTTGTTTCTTCATAGTTGATTTAAAAGATTTGGGTATCTTGCGGATGTCGTAATTTAGCGTTTTAAAAGGAGCATTTGAGTTGTTCGGTGGATATTTATGGGGCAGTTATCTATTTATCAGCATGTTATGTTTAATGATAATGCCGGTTTTTTTTATTTTTTCTTGAAGCTCTAGAATGAAGTAAGAATTATTATAAAAAAGACATTGTCTTAATTCCAAGTTTCAAATATAGGGATACTGTCTGTTTGAGAAATAAGTGTCAATATCTTTTATGTTTCTTTTGCTCCTCAACTTTGTAATTGTTTTGGCTTTCGAACTTTTGATCTGAGCGTCACTGATGAGACTTATGTAGACGAAACGCGCGTCTGGCGTATAAAATCATAAGCCTGGTACCTTTGATAACTATTTTGCCTATCTTTCTTCTCCTCAAGTTCATATTTGTTCTTGGGCGTCCATTTTGTTAGTGTAACAAAAGTTTACCTTTATTTGAAATATGTCTTGTAATTTAACATGCTGGTCTCTTTTGCAAAACGTTATCGACGTTCAATATTTGTTCAACTTTCCCACAAGAGCATGTTTGTCTCTTTATTATTTTGTCCATTTTCTTGGCTAAATGTTATAAATTAAAGTATATCTTATTGCAACTAAAACACTCAGAGTTTTTACACTCAGACATTCATTGTCTTATTCGTAATTTTGACACATCTTCTTCAGAACTTGTGGGTTTCAGTGATATTCAATCACGTTCCCGATTCTGCAACTTCTATGTTATATGTAATTGACATATATTAGTAAAAAGATTGAAAATCACAAAAATACTGAATTCCGAGGAAAATTCAAAACGAAAAGTCCCTAATCAAATGGCAAAATCAAATGATAAAACACATCAAACGAGTGGACAACAACTGTCATAGAAAAGGCATTTTCAAATGTAGAAAATGGTGGATTGAACCTGGTTTTATAGCGCAAAACCTCTCACTTGTATGTCAGTCGCATCAAATTACATTTTGCAACGATGCGTGAACAAAACAGACACAAAATAGGTAACAGTGTCAAAATATGGGTACAGCAGTTATCACTGTGTCACAATCTCTAAACAAACAGACATTTAACAAAGAAGCACAAAAAGCATCTATCACATTTAACAACCACATTCATTGCTTACTTATATATGTATTTTATATCAACCCATAAACCATTGAAATATTTGACTGCTTTTATATCAACTCTTAGTGTAGACTCACGTGTTTGAGTCAGAAAATGAAAACTTTACACAGGGAGCAATATAAAATATTTTTTTCGTTCAAAGTATTTTCTAAATTTTAATCTACACGAGGAATGGTGGTATACAGGGTTGAATATCAAAAGTTTTTGTAAGAACTAATTTCAGAAAAATACCGAGATTTTAAATTATCCAGTAGTTCTTTAGAATTTTTAAGAATCCACATATGGTAAATACCACTACGCGAGTAAAATTTTGTCGTTCAAAGTATTTTCAAAATTATAATAGAACAATAACATTACGGCGGGATCTTTAAAAGTACAGAGCCACGTCATATGTACCAAAGAAACACAAAAAGTCACACGTACAAAACACACCAGCAAAAATGAAAGATAATACAAGCACATTGACGGGATGTTAAAGTACCGAACCACGTCAAATTGATATCACAGAAAACAAACCAAACAGTAAAATTAATGTTAATAATAGAACAAAGACAAATAAAACAACAATATAACAGGTTATTAAGATGATAAACAACGTCAGAACGCAGAATCTATAGATGAAGACCATTATGTATTATTTGTGAAGTTGATACGGAATATTTATCAACAAGGTCTTGGTACCTTCCGATGAACTTAAGTAATTCAGAGATAGTGTACTAATACCAAATGACTGTTCATGACTTCAATTAAAATATTTGTACTCTTAATTGACAGATTTTTTGTTATCTTTATCTACACTATTATATAACTTCCACTTCATGAGTTAAAAGATTTTTTTTTATCCATATATCATTCAAATTTTAACAAAATGAATCATCCAGAGACACTCAAATGTCTAATCGCAAATGAAGGTTCATGATTTTCAATTAAAGGATAACTTATCTGTACTTTTAAGCAAATATAACATATTTTATCTCATCATACTCATATTTAATGAATAACAACTTGACCCTGATGTACAAAATGTACTAATATTTAATGACAGTTCATGATTTCCATAAACATTGAGACATAGTTGCACTCTTATTTAACACCCACAAAATATGAAAAAAAAGAAGACTTACCTTAACTCACTATGCTTGCTTAGAGACGACTTAATTTCCACCACATACCAGATGACAAAGAAGTTAGGAACTATAGTTCACCTTGGAGCCCTAAACACTCTCAAGCAATGCGAACAGCATAACTGTTAATGATTACTAGTATATTGAATGGAAACACCATCGTGCGCAATATAAAATCCTGTAACTTGGTTTGTTGTTGTAAACAGTCAAATAAATAAAATGTTGTTAAAACATGATGTTGAACTACTTCAAAGGCAAACGAACGAATACAGCATGAAAGTTTAAATGATACAAATACAGACTGATATAATATGAATCGTCTAACTCCTTATTCATATAATAACTCTTTAGTATCGTCCATGCAAGACTAGTAAGATAGAACTGACGTTATGTGTCGTGCGTGTAAGACTTTTATGATTAAACTAACGCTATATGTCGTGCGTGTAAGATTTTTCAGATCAAACTAACGTTATGTGTCGTGCGTGTAAGACTTGAACGATTAAACTGACGTTATGTGTCGTGCGTGTAAGACTTGTAAGATCAAACTAACGTTATTTGTCGTGCATGTAAAACTTGTAAGATCGAACTGACTTTATATGTCGTGCGTGTAAGACTTTTACGATCAAACTGACGTGATGTATCGTGCGTGTAAGACTTGCAAGATCATTCTGACTTTATTGAAAAATCGGAAAATAAGGGTCAATCTCGAACCAAAAACATTATTGAATCACAAAATAACAACCTGGCCAAAAAGATGGGAAAAAAACCCATAACAGTCTATAAGGGCCTAATACATGTAATACAATGTATAAATCTAAACTTTCCCCATATTCATCGGAAGGTTCCTAAAATCAATTCATGCGCAACAACTGCATCCGTCAAGACGCATTCTTGATTTTTTAAAATGTACGAACATAATATCGGTTCTATGGGGACTTTCCGTTCGAATTTGAGTTCGAGTCATACATACAAAAAAGTGTAAAAAAAACCATTTTGTCTACGGAATGATCATTTAGTTTACGCACTACTGCCATACAGTTTGCATTATCATCACATATAGTCTTTTCTACATTTACACCTAGGGGTTTCTCCATATTCGTCAGTCAAAATTGACATTAGATGGTTTGGGTATTCTGTTCTGACATTGTTTTCTTTTTATCTCTCGATTTGATGGCAATTTTTACTTTCCAAATTGTGATATCTTACTTACCCGATGAAAATGTCATGTATTCTTGACTAGAAGAACTTAAGAACTTACCACAAACGATTTATTGATACCATTTGGTTTTGAACTATCAGTGCCTGCGAGTATCATACGGCTTATAACCATTAGTACTTCGTATTGACATGACGTAAATATATTTTGTGTAAACTATCAATCACAAATTATGTAAGACAATTACGTGTACTTCTGTAGACCAATTTCAAATTTACCTCGCACGGTCGGACATACTTTTGAGGTTTTTGACCCGATTTGTAATACATTTGGCTTTTCAAAAGAAGCCAGTGCTTTGTATTATTTTGCTCTATTTACATTTTTTGTAAATATGAAAAATTAGGGAGAAGTAGTATGATGCATCAAGTGCATATTTATTATGATTTTGATAAATAAAATTTTCAAATTATCATTCACACATTACCTGATAGCTATTAAAGGTAACTCCTAAAGTATTGCTGATAAGGTATTTCCGAGGGCATATCTTGATTTTGATGAATTAAATTGAATTAATAATTGACAATAACTCATCTGAATGATGTGTTTATAATGACATGATTTCCACAGCTTGTTCAATTTATTATTTAATTTGTTAAGTACGTTTCTGGTCAGATTATAGACTTTATTGAATTTCATTTTCTTCAAATATATTTTTTTTTACCACAATGGGTTTGTTAATTGGGAATGGCTGATTATAATTAAACGATATTCTGTATTCTTCTCGTGCGATTTTCTTTTCTCGTTTTATTTTGTTTTGTTTTGCTAGTAGATTTGTTTGTCAGTTTTAGTTTTCAACGTGGTTTGTCTCTTTCTAACAAGTACTTAAACATCGGTAAACTACAATCGTCTCAATTTATAAACCTCTTTGAAACATTCGAGGTTTAATTACCTGACGAATACTGCAATTGTACTTGAAATTATGTTTCAACTGCCGAGGACCATGTCAAAATAAGAAAAAAATACTTTTATCCTTATGTTTATTTTAGTGTGGTACTTCAGGTAATTTGTTTAACAAAATGGATTGGTTTTTGATCTTAATCATGCATGGTTATAATTCTAATCCAGTAATATGTGTTGCCTTTTATGACTATTAACTTTACAAATTAGTCTCTCATAACAGCATTTCTGATTGGTAAATGCATTTGAGTCGTCAAAACGTAAATCAAGCAGATACATATTAACAAATAGTATGTATTATAGACAAATCACATTAATGCTATATTTTGTTGCATCTAACCTTAAAAACTGTATAGAGCATTCGGACTGCGGAATATAAAGTACATGTTTAGATAGTGAGTCAAACAAGGTTTTTTAAATCATATATCCATTTAGTAATCAGGCATTTGAAAATATATTTAAGGAAGAACATTGAAGATAAAAAATCCGATATGTTTCTACAATGTTGGAAAACCTTATGTTACATGACTGCACTGTTTTATATAGTTCGTTCCATGAAATCGAATCAGCAATCATTTATCATTGATGTAAATAAAATAATACGTTCACATCAAACACGTCTAGTGGATTGTTCGATCATAGCTTGTGCAGTTCTGTGCACGTCCGACTATAACTGTTGTGCTGCAAGTTATAACGAGGACAGTAAGATCTGTTTGTTGGGAAATCAATGCTCACCGGTGATGGAAGAATTGGCGTGTTTCAAGACGTTGACTAAACAACCTAGAGGTATGATGTGTAATATGACATTAATTTATTATTTTTCTTTGTATTTCATCTTCTACAATAATATAGTGTTCCTTTAGGATTTACAGACAAGAAGAATTATAATGTTGATTGAGATTATCCAGTTATTGGAACAGTGCAATTTTGTAGCTTTAAAATTATATTCTTAAGGAGTACATTTGTATTAAAACTCGTATGTTTCATTGAAATAGGAACGCACAAAAATGTTGCGTTATTAAACTTTTACTTCGTGTATATTCGATTTATTGTGAAACTGACATTTCAACATTATTATCACAAAATCGTTATACATCAATACCAGATCATAAGAGGAGATGGCCAAAATATTTACATTAGTAGTTTACACTACATATTCTCCTCATCTTTGTCCAAACTAGAGCATATCGAGAGTGATAGTAGTTATATCTTTTTTTGTCTTTTAATTATCAAATGTTAATGCTTTATATTATATTTTTTTTATTGACCCACTCAAATTAGATCTTACAAAAAAACGTATTTAATCACAACCTATTCTTTATGATTTTAACGTTAATATAGATATTTTCATTTATTACCTTTAACATTATTTCTAGATGTTGCTTATGGAAAGTCAGCCAAACAAAGTTCAGTTTTCGACAATCTCACTGTAAACATTGCATCAAGGGCTGTTGATGGAGATTTTAATACATTGATGCACACTGAACGAGAGTATATGCCATTTTGGGTTGTTGACTTGGGCAAAAAATATAAAATCAAACAGATTGAAATCTTCAACAGAAAGACATTTCAAAAAGGGGTTGGTGAGTGAAGTAAACGTATAGTTTAATCTTTGCTGATGCGTGTATTTAGAGTTTATCATTGTCATTATTAGAGCATTTGCATTATTCACGCATCTCGATACGTGCACGGGTCGACGTATACGTATCGGGCAGATTTGTATATATTAAAGATTTATACCTCAATTAAAACTGAATTAAAATTAAATCCATTATAAAATATTTTCATGTTAACGTCCAGTAGTAACACAATTAGTAAAACAGAAGCTAACATTTACACACATTTAACAATCACGTGTTTTTCGTGTCAAACCATATACTTAACACCCGATATTAAATCAGTAGAATAACCTAGGCTTGAAGTTGAATTATAAAACAAATAAAGTTAACGTTAAGAATATATATACGCGTACTTTAAATTTGCTGATAAATGGGGACTGAATCATTCATCATCAGCAGAGTTAGATTGATGACTAATACCAATAATAATACATTTAGCAGGCAATACTTTTTTCAAATATTGAAAATGAAAGAGATCAAAAATTGTCACCACCCTTTCCCTTTTTGTTCCCTGTATTTTCCCTGTTCTCGCAATTTTTATCACAGTTTTTGACTCAATCATCAACATTTTCAGCGTTTTAATTTCAATTTATGTCTGAAAAGTGATGATTAAAGGTTTAAATATCGAGTGTTTAGTTAACATAAATTAATTGAAAACTATCGTGTATTATTATACTTCCTGTAAGAATTTTCTTCTATACTAAAATTGCTCTGTTTTTGCATAGTTTTTTTTAAAGAAGTATATAGCGTTAACTGCACTATTCAAAAATAGTATGCCTTGCTGTTGCAACAGACTATTGATTTTCTCTACTGTTTTCGCATAGTCAATGTGGTTATTTTTATAAATTTCCTGTTTATAAAACTTTGAATTTTTCGAAAAACTAAGGATTTTCCTTTCCCAGGTATAGATTACCTTAGACGTATTTGGCACAACTTTTTTGAATTTTGGATCTTAAATGCTCTTCAACTTTGTACTTGTTTGGCTTTATAAATATTTTGATTTGAGCGTCACTGATGAGTCCTATGTAGACGAAACGCGCGTCTGACGTACTAAGTTATAATCCTGGTACCTTTGATAATTAATTAAACACAACATTATTATATAAATAAAAAGAGTGTGCTAATGACCCAAAGACATCTAACATAACAAAAAAAAACATATAAACATGTACTATCTAAACACATAAATAATCAATTTTAAGCAATAACCCACAGATACGTTCATATACGTCAGCGTATCAGATACGGATACGATACGTCTTTAAATGTCCCACTTCTATTATTTGATCTGAATGTGACTGATGAGTCTTATGTAGACGAAACGCGCGTCTGGTGTACTAAATTATAATCCTGATACCTTTGATACATTAATACATATAAAATTAAGGAGATGTAGTATAAATGATATTGAGTTAACTATCATATAGAATAACAAACGAGTAATTTAACCCCTATCATTCATTTAACATGTACGTGTACTTTTGAATTAACCAAACAAACACCAGATATAAGAGAGAAAACGAAAAGAACAGTTTAACACTATATAGCTTCCCCAAAATGTGTGTTATATGTGGTGCTGAAGATTCACAAATATAAATATAAATATAAAATAAATAGATACAAAATGTAGTCCCCACATTATTGATTCAGATATATAACCATGGTATCTTTAATGAGTACTTTTCTAGTATAATTGTTGTGATTCTGAATGTTCTCAGGTGAGGTTTTTGAATTTGTGTGAGATGTTCGGAATCCTTTTTTACCATACGAGGCAAGGTAAAATATTTTGCCCAATAACACCCATTTATTTTTTTCATACAAAACTTAAAAGCTCATAAAAGAACATTTGCCAAAATTTAAGCAAATTCTAGATTCTATTTCTTTTGTTTTGAGACCCAAATGATACCAATGCAAATAAAAGGTAAAAGTCCAAGTCCGGCATTTTCCGCCATATTTTAAAAATGAAATACCTCGAAAAGGAGCCCGATGACCTAACAATATTTTAGTTTTTTTTTTTGTTGTTCCTTAGCTAATGCTCTTCCGACTTATACTATCAATTTTAAATTCTTGATTTTTTATATTTCATCTTAGTGATCCTTATGGGTTGGTTACAGATACGCTCACCAGTACAATAAGTCTGAACTTTCATTATAATTATTATAAAATGTTTATTTTGTATAGGAGAACGTCTGCATGACTTGGATTTAACGGTTGGACCGACAGAGAATGAAATGATACTATGTGCTCAATACGTGGGACCGTCTAAAAGCGGAGAACATCTTGTGTTTGAATGCAATCGGGAAGATACACGTTTTGTCAAGTTGATGATTAATGGAAGAGAAATATTGCATGTTGCTGAAGTCAAAGTGTATGCATGGTAGATACGTCTTAGAAATGTACAAAAACTTACATAATGTATTTTTACTAGCTAACATTAAAAAAAATGTGTATTAAACAAATGATTTTGCCGATTATGTATAATATGTACAGTTATAATAAAGTATAACACACCTAGTAAACTTTTTGTTTACAAGATCGTCAGCCAAGACGTTCATTCCAAAAAAGCTTATAATTATACAAAGCGAAGGACAAGTTTATTACTGGTAAAGAAAATAACTAAATGTCAAGATACACTTTCAAAGAGACTTATCATTAAACAGTAATGTTCACATTTTTATAATCATTATATCAATATGAATAGTACAAAATAATTTAACATTTTCTTAGTGACTAATTAGCAAGTTGTTTAATGTTTCACCTATTGACCGAGTACTTTTTTCCTCATTTTATCCATTGCCATGACCTGTAGTCCTTTATTTGTAGCTGAAATACAATCAATATAATTCATGAGTGTCTGGGCATCAATAACATAAGTACACGAAATTAAGTAGTTACTCCTATCTAAAATTATTGGTTGGTGCCCATATTGAAATGGGATATTTGAAAGTCACTACAAACGAGAAACATTGTTATGTTTGTTTGTTTTTATGTTTATTTATGTATTTGTTAATGCTTTTTTTTGTGTTTTTTTTTGGCTTTTTCATTGATGTATAAAGATGTAAAGACGTTAAAAATGCACGACGATATGCCAGTATTTATGAACGCATGTTCTTCTCACATAAATTGAATTAACATTGGAACTTTTAATTGCTCTACGATTTAAAGTTATATGTATATAAGAAACATAGTACATTAGAAACATAGTAAATGATTCTACTTTATACATCGAGTAAAACTCAGCTAAAAAAGTCCTGAATCAAGTTTGTCTTTTTTTAGTGTGTTTACATTACGACCTATCCATGTTTTATTATTTTAAAACAATGGATGAAACTATCAATATTGTTGTCAAAATGAATTTTGAACATTTGCTATCTACAGTCTATCATACTGAATATGTTTTGCTTGGTTTTGAATCTGAAGAACCAGTTTAGTCAATTTTGGAAGCATTGTGTACCAACATATATCGTTGCAGCTGTATTTAACAAATCAGGTTCAATGTAAACTTCATAACTCTTATGTAGTTTAAAACAATATAAATGACGAATAACTTATTCAGAAAATTCAATGTAAATGTTGAAGTAAGTACATATTGAAAATACTTTAGAAAGGGAATGAAATGAAATAAGAAAAAAAGTGTAACAATTTGTTGACGTCAAATGTAAAAATAAAACAATCTAATGATTTTCATTACGACAAGGCATTTATTATTTAGATTTGATTGGAAAAGTGATAACAGCTTAGTTAGAATATTACCTCATGTAAAGATATACAAAATATCTTACTCGGTACTAATTACTTCATTATTGAATATATATGTCTTCCATAACTCTAAATATTTGTTCTCAATTACCATGATATGATTACAACGGATACTTTTATCGCATTTTCCAATGGGAATATGGTTCTAGATGTAAAATGCGATCAGACACAAATTACAATTGGATAAAACATGATACTTTGATTATTTTCTCTTTATACTATAATGATATGCTATCTCGTAAACAGGAACTGAATTGACCAAAAGCTAAGAAACATCAACTACCTGTATTTGTGGGACATACATGCATGTAGTAAACAATTAGTAACACTTAGGCTTTAGCTCGTCAATAAACTCATCATAGAAACCAGGAATTAAATTGTATATTTACGCCAGACGCGCGTTTCGTCTACAAAAGACTCATCAGTGACGCTGGAATCAAAAAATGTTAAAAAAAAAGGCCAAATAAAGTACGAAGTTGAAGAGCATTGAGGACCAAAAATTCCTAAAAGTTTTGCCAAATACAGCTAAGGTAATCTATTCCTTAGGTAGAAGAGCCTTAGTCACTTATCATTAAAACTTTCAGTCTGGAAATTGTTATAAAACACCATACATGTCGATTATAAACAATAAAACACATATAATGTGAACGTTTTTTTTTATGGGCAGTATTAAACTGACTTTCAAGAATACTTAAACATTTTACTAGTTTTTACTGAAAAATTATATACAATAGATAAGCCACATATCCTCTAAAACAAAATGATCGATTCATAATAGAGATTATCAACATTTTATATTTAAATAATCTAGTTTAATTCAATCAAATATTTGTGTGTGTGTGTTCCAGCATTTAGCACATTGTCATATATTGCATGGCCATAATTGGCGCTGTCACATGGACATGGAATTTGAATTTTGGAATTCCCATATCGGCACTTGTTAAGTTTCTGTCAACAACGAAGCAGGTGCTGCAGAAAATAGATGCCAAAACAAAATAAAATAAATGCCAGGAGATCGCCATCAAGGGTCATTACAAAGAAGAGGAAGACGACCAGCAGGAAAGAGGGACAGGGAGTTCGGAACGTATACATCACTCAACAAAAGGACGGAGTTGGACGCAAACGAATATACAGGAAAAGACACTTGTAGACACAAGGACCAGAAGCAAATGTTGAAATATCTTCAGGTAATGAGTCGGGGGAGGATTGACGAGCATTCCCCTTTTTAGGCACCACCTGTCACAAACAAATTATGAAATGGCAAATAATTCAATTGATTTCAACCCGACACAAGAAGCTAGCATTCATGACGCAGTGGAGGTACAAGTGCCTTTTAAAATTAAGGAAAAGATTTTGGAGGGAAAGTGTATTGAGCTACATTATCTTTTGAGAACGCAAAAAGAAATGGAGGAGGTTGACGAGGGCGATTTGAAATTAAAGAGGGGTCATATTTGCATTGACAAAGATCGTCAGGTGTTTATTTGTCCAAAAATGAATGGACTTTAGCATTCATGGTTTTTATTAGTGTTTACATTGAGAAATATATTCATTAGGAAATACTCGTGTCTTGGAAAGTTATGATGTTTTTATATCTCGAGAGATAAGTTCAAATTTCATCATCTTAATCTATCGACTTCTTCTATTGACTTATTATATTTACCCCATTCTCCGAATGATTGCTTATAGTAACTAGATAATGGTCACTGAAGTTTTGGTATTTCTTTCAATTGAACGACAGAAGTTCTCCACAATATAAAGTACAATCACGAACAGATTTAATTGTCCCACATTTCTTAAATTTGGGTTCTTATGGTATAATTCGACCGCTGGTAACAAATCATCTTTAAAAAGGCGTACGTCTGACGTTCTAAATTGTAGTCCCGAAATATTTGATGACTCTCTTCAAGTTTTATTAACTGTTAGCGTTTTGACAATAAAATGCATTAATTTAGGAATACAATTTAAGAAATTGCCTGTACCAACTCAGGAATATGACAGTTGTTATCGATTCGTTTGATGTGTTTGAGCTTTTGATTTTACCATTTAATTAGGAACTTTCCGTTTAGAATTATCCTAGGAGTTCGGTTATTTTGTTATTTTACTTTTTAAATACATAATAGAAAAACGGGTGTCTTGACGACAGTATCCAAATTACAGTTGTAGCTAGAGCATCTAGCATCCATCCTGTAGTAGCAATCACTATTACCCTGCTCTTTAAAAAATGTATGTAAATATTTCAGTTTCATTGCTAGTGTTATGGCGACCTGCTGGCTGATGCAATGCACATTTTTTTATTTTATTACGTTCTTTGGTTTTCAATCCTATGTCTTACTTACCATTACAGACTGGTTTAACCGCACATTGTTTTTGCCCGGTAACAGATAATGATTGTTGGTCAATGTGTAATGTGTTGTACATTTTTAAAATATGTTCCAGAGTATTCGGGTATTTTTTGGAGATTTGCTGGAACATTTTGTTGTCAATGACTTAGTTTGTTTTTGACTTCAAACTGCTTTAAAGCCCCAGTCCCACTAGACCACGAACGCACCACGCTCTACGCGATCTAAAATAACTTTAGATTGTGGTGAGGTCGCGGTATGAGCGGCATGAAAATGTTAATTTTCGTTGCTTTAACAATGATACTAGGTCCTCATTACGCTTCTACAACGATCCCGCTACAATTAAACCACCTTATCACCGCGCTTATTCTGCGACCTCACTACGCTTATCAAGATCTTTTTAGGCTCATTACGTTCTTACTACTACGATCATACCACGAATTATCCGATTGCAACACGATCGTACCACGCTTCTACTGCGATTATAGCACGTTCTTACCACGATTATACTATGTTCATACCGATATTACCACGTTCTCAGCAATAATATCAAAATCGTGTTCCATATCAATACAGGTCCATTCCTTCTATTTCTGATTAAACCCTAATCCAGGAAATATGTCGGAACGACCAATACAACCTGAATTACAAACTATTCCTGGTCCATCAAGTTCAAATTACGATATGTTAGTGAACGATAGTAGAGATGACACAGATGTGTGAATATATTTTTTTTTAGAAGATGTGGTATGATTGCTAATGAGACAACTCTCCACAAGAGACCAGAATGACACAGAAATTAACAACTATAGGTCACCGGACGGCATTCAACAAAGAGCAAAGCCCATTCTGCATAGGCCTCGAAATGACAATGTAAAACAATTCAAACAAGAAAACTAACGGCTTTATCTATGTTCAAAAAATGAATGAAAAACATATATGTAATACATTAACAAACGACAATCACTGATTTACAGGCTCCTGTCTTGGGATAGGCACAAACATACATAATGTGGCATGGTTGAGCAGTTAGAGAAAGTGGAAAGAATACCTTATTAGAAGAGAGATTTAATATATTTTATGTAGAAATGACAATTAGAATGAAAGTCGTAGTATGAACGTAGTCAGGTCGTAGGAAGAGCGCTATGAGGGCGGCAAGGTCGTGCTAGAATCGCACTGTGGTCTTGACAGCGTGGTGTAAACGGGGTATATTCGTAGTGGAAGCGTAGTTGGGTCGCTGTGAGAACGTGATAGTCGTCGTGAGGTCGTAATAACGTCGCTGTGAGATCGTAGCGCAGTCTCTTCGAATAGAATCACGCTTTCGCTACGCTCTCGCTACGATGGTACAGCGACCTTTGCGATCTTTACACGATCTAACTGCGCTCTCGCTACGCTTCTAATACGACCTGATTTCGCCCGACCGCACCACGATTGTTTGAACACGTTCAAAGTTGGCCACGATCATCAAGACCTCACCACGACCGTACTACATTGTACGACCTTACTGCGATCTGCACGATCGCACTACTATCGTCAAAATTTTAACGAGCAATAATCGGCAATGTGTGAACCCCGCATTAGTCAAAGGCAAGGAACAGGTTTTTTTATATTCCTATTGGTTTTTTTTTCTTTTATCTTGGTTAATAAATGTTTCCATGGGTTCAAGTTAGTATATTGAAATCGAAATGTTTTGTCCAGGTTCAGAACTAATTTAAAATCAACAAACTAAAAATTAACACAAATACCGAAAAAGGGGCAGAATTATTCATTTACTAGTACACCTATTTTGGTCAGTGTTTCATTAGGCCCTTCTGTTTTGTTTTGTATTTTAAAACCATTCTTTCTGAAGTTGGAGAAAAAGAATGAATTTGAAAACGTGCAGATTTTATAGAATAAAAATACTGACCATAATCTGAACCAGTGAATCCATACATATCCCAACATCCATCGGCGTTTTTAGAATTAGGTACTGCTTGTGGATATAATATAATGATGTTATTCAACTCTCCAACTTCGTTATAACCTGTATGTTTTACATATACATCATCGATATAATGTCTGAAAGAGTAAAACAATTGTTAGGTTTATGAGAGTGTGGATTTGGGTTTGGAAAATAGAGAATAAAGGGCAAAATTATTAGGAAAACTTGCCCAAATAATTAGAGAATACAGAATAATGAGGTGCTAAAATATAGAGATATTATATATATATTGACTTGAAGCAATCATATGTTGCTTGATCTTAAATAGTACGTTAATAACGAAAATTCAGGAAAAACTGCTGGCTTGAATATTACATAATTGATCTTGTTCTAGTTTGACGGATTTTGGCTTCTTTGTTTTGTATATGTTTTCATAGAAACCCATTAGCAATCATGCATATATACATACCTGCCCATTTTGCATCCATGAAGTGCGATGTGAAGCTTACATTCTACAAAAAAAATAAAAAATAATAAGGTATGTCATTTATTAAATGGAGGGATTTTTTTATATTGTACTTAAACAATTACATTTAAAAAATATATAAACAAGGGCACTTTTCCCACCCAGCATTACACCCCTTGACAAATCGACGCAAGTTTGGCAGTGCCGGATGTCAGATGGGGACCTTAAATTGCAACAACTCTTCGAGGATTCCGTAGGTGGCCTATATAATTGCGATATTTGATCTCTTTAAAATATACCGTCATTTCCCAGTGCACTTTTTTTTTCTTGTCTTATCCTTTCAATCATCTGTTTTATGTCTACCCAAGGTTAGCACACTAGTAATATGCAGTAGATGCAATAAAATAGGGACAGAAAGTATACCCCCTTCGAGTATTAATACATCTATCTCTTTTACACATTCCTATGAAAACAATCAAAAGTTTAAGTATGAAAACTGCATGCTTCCATCATTCAAATAAATGTAGTATTATTCAACTATTCTATAGTTATTGTATATCTGAACATTAAATGGTTTCTTTTTCAAAGTGGTCAAAATATCGTCACCTCCATTGACTACCTTATCCATTTTACTTTTTTTCATTGATTCACGGAAAATATGATATTGATATATCCTCGTTAATTTCAAAGAGGCTAGTATATAGTCCCTGACATAAAAAAATTGAAACAATCAACAAATTGAATACAATCAACGTCATTATTCATAATAAAATGAAAGCTTACTACTTGTATTATGAGAACATCCTGACGGAATATATACGTATCCTGTATTATCCATACTGTAAGCCGATGTGGAGTTTTCTGTAAACTCTGACTGGTCAAAGGTCAAAAGCTAGGAATAACAAAATATAAAACAGTTCCATATGTCATTGACAAGCTTCGGGTGACGCCCACATCAGTAGTATTTTGGTATTGTATTTTTCTTTATTCATGGTGTTTGTTTGTAATCCCTTTCATTTTTCAATGTTTTATTATGGAACACACAAGTTTTGAGCCCTATCAGCTATTGCTTACATATGGGGATTTGTACAGTTCCCAAAGAAGTCAATGAAATAATTTCCTCGAACTTGAAACAACAAAATACATTAAAAAGTTGTTTTGACTTTTCTAGAAGATAAATTATAATAAACTCGCCATGTACATGTATGAGATGTCTATATAACTCCTTTTTTATAGAGAAACTGTGACCAGCTAGTTAGTCTAACGTAAAACATGTTGATCTTACAAAAAAAGGACACTCGGTTATTACTTAAGTAGAAACAAATATTTTGTAGTGGAAAATTTTGAAGTGCATTTTCTAGTGATAACGTTACCTGTCCGGACAAAATCGTGTTGGCTGTTGGTTTCTGGAATTAGTGTACAAATTATTATAATCAATAAGAATATGGAATGTGAATGGATTTAACTGAAGAAAAAAACAATTTTAATTTGATACCTTAGTCAAGAACTGTTGTGTCTTACACATTTTACATTGGATAATGGTTAATACTGACTATACTTCTACTGCCGTTTTTAGGTTTAAAAGTGTCTGGGATCACCCCCCCCCCCACCCCCGCCCCCTCCATTTTAAATTTGATATTATATATGGTTTTTCGACTTGCAAAACCTTACTCTACAGATTCAAGTCAAACATATTACGTTAGAAAAATGATAAAATTTTAATATACATTTAGTACTGAATATCTTGTAAGTAAAGTGTAGTTTGTGTCTAAACAGAGCTACGGCGGGATTTTTTTTTAAAGTAACCAACTAGTTTTCAAAAGCTACAAATTCCTCAATGATACAGATCTTGACATTTAAAAATAAAAGAGAGAGGAAAGATATTAAACGGAAATTCAAACTCATCATTTGGAAAAACTGAAAACGACATGGCAAAAAAAAACGAAAACCGGTAAAAATTAGATACAAACAACGTCGTTTTGTCATGATCTCTTGACAATCATTGGCAATCATACCACATCTACTTTTTTTATTTATACAAAATTAATACAACATAAACACAAAAACGAAAGACTGAGCAACACAAACTCCACTGAAATCGGCAAGGTGCTCCGGAAGGGTATGCAGATCCTGCTCCAATATTGTCACCCGTCGTGTTGCTTGTGTATACATCTACAACTTACAGACTTCGAAAAATGTATTAAATGATGAGAACTTACTGTTAGATTTCCATAAATCCAATTCAACAAATCATAAGCTGCATTGTAACCACAATTGTTAATAAAATTACTGGACAACTTATTACAAGGTCCTCCATAATTGTCTGTTGGCTAAGTGTAGAAGAAAAGAAACATAACTAATTTTGCAAAATATTTCTACAAATAAATTTATTTTCTTTGTAAAAGGAAAATATCAAGCCTGTAATTGTTTTTTCTAAAATGGCAAACATCGTCATTAAAGGGCAATTACTTAAATAAGGAGTCGACTGACGTTTTTGGACAATCGTCTTATTTATAGATCTAGTGTTGTTGCCTTTTTTTTGGTCCTAAAAAGCTTCTCTTTATCTTGCATACATTTTAGTTTGTTACAAATATATATCTTAGACAAAAATTAGTTTAAATGGGACACAATTTTCGTATATATATG
This sequence comes from Mytilus edulis, assembly GCF_963676685.1. NCBI lineage: Eukaryota > Metazoa > Mollusca > Bivalvia > Mytilida > Mytilidae > Mytilus > Mytilus edulis. The sequence continues at coordinate 53,168,961 of NC_092350.1, forward strand.
GGTGTTTAATATAAGAGATTTTTTTTTATTTGATACCGATATTATGTTTTCAGCCATATTAGCCTTGTCGGTTGTAGGCAGAGTCATCGGTTATAATTTTTAAAAGCTGGATGCAGCAATAATAATTGTGGCCAAGTGTGGTAAAAGGTTTTAGCTGAGCCGATTTTTGTGTAAAAGTTTAACTGTCAAAGACGAAGACGAACAACAGACGGCGGACACCAATTTATAAGCAAATCTCACTTTGGTCCTTTTTTGGCGGTGTATTTGTCATGTGCAAAATGTAGCTTTGTTTCTCAAGCATTCTATAAACATACTTTACCATACAGTGCTGTGCATCCATGTTGAATACTGATTTAACATTCGAACTTGATACAAAGTTGTTGTAAAATGACGCAATGTTGTGTCCATTCTCTGTAATAGTATTCTCTATGTTGTATGTCAATTCATGTATTATTCTTATGAATAAATTTCATTGTAAATACCATGTTTATTACAATTGTGCATATGAATTTGAAGGTTAGTTGCCTTTTCTACATCAGTGGACAACGAAAGACAACTCTACAGTAGTTTAAAGGTATAAACTTTGTAGCTGGTCAAAATTAAAGAACTAGCTAAACGCGAACTAACTTGATTTTATTAACATATTTTTTATCTTCTCCTAGAATATTGCAAAGTCTATAGTTTTTAAAGGACTTAATTTGGACGTTTAACAGCCATCCATTCATACATATCTATAAATTTGTATTTAGAATTATTTATTATGAAGAACAATCCAGATATATAAAGCTGTCTGTTATCGAATTTGTATAGGTTTTCAAGAACTTTGAACTTGAACGTGGGTGGTGATTGCTTTTAATTTCATACAGAATATCCCATAAAAATGTGTATTTATAATAGATGTTTTTCATTATCATTAATGAAATAAATTTCATACAAAAGAATTGACTGTCTTCAGTCTGTATCATGGTTCTTTCAGATCAGTAAAATATGTACCAACATTTTCAAAATTTTAGATGGACGCCTTATTGAAAATACAAAACAACGCATAGGTACTAAAAAAATACAATTCGTTGAACATTAAAATTTATGGTTAACCTGTACCCACGAAATACACGAATATTGGTATTGAACATATATTGATGAATCCATAGACTGAGTAGACTTTATTTTATGAAATATAAATTGTCAATCATGGATTCTGATTGAAAATACATCATGTTACAGCTATATCGAGAGCCTCATACACTGTACACGTATACGCTAATTGGTGTAATGGTTCCAATTATTCTAGTATAAAAAGCTGACTTGGGTATAATATGTACGAGGATATCATGTGGCAGTTTCAAACTCACGTGGGTTAATTTGGGTGTCTGCTCTTCCAGCAAAAACATACACTCTATCGTTTTTCATGTTGGAAACTGCATCAATATTGCCTTTACTGGCCTCAGAGACTGTGAGGTGCTCCATTGAGGAGACTGACTCAAACATTGGTATTTTCATGCATGCTAATGCAGCTATAGATGAACCATGAGCACAACCATAAGGAACTGGGAAAAAAAACGAAGCGTCAAAGTCTATACATGTATGCACCCTTTTGTCTCAATCAAAAAAGTTAAGAAAGTTACATCATGTTCAATGTAGAGTATGTTATTTTCAATGTGTTATTTCGTTTATAAGATATAAGAAGATGTGGTATGAGTGCAAATGAGACAACTCTCTATCAAAGTCAGAATTTATAAAATTAAACAATTATTGGTGTACGGTCTTCAAGTTCGATAAAAACACAAAACACTAAGTTTGAAATGTTTTGCTCATTAGTTTTTTTTTTGAAATTATATACGATATATTGACCAAACAAAAAAAATGACTAAGGCCGTGTTCACAATAACGCCGTGTACAGTAAACATGTTTACATTTGGTTTAATGTAATGTACACTAGTTTTACATTAAATTTTATAAAATTGAGAATGGAAATGGGGAATGTGCCAAAGAGACAACAACCCGACCATAGAAAAAAACAACAGCAGAAGGTCACCAACAGGTCTTCAATGTAGCGAGAAATTCCCGCACCCGGAGTCGTCCTTCAACTGGCCCCTAAACAAATATAATTATACTAGTTCAGTGATGATGAACGTTGTTCAAATCTATACGACTTGTTTAGCTACCTGTACATATAATTTGTTCACACTTGTAAACCAACTATGGTTACACGCCATTATTTCGACAGCCCATTAGTCCGACAGCCCATTAGTCCGACAACCCATTAGTCTACAACCCAATAGTCCGACAACCCATTGCTCCGACAACCCAATACTCCGACAACCCATAAGTCGCGACACTTATCAAGTCAAGTATCAGGGTATCAGGGTAAAATAAAATTTGTCTGCCTGTATTATAACGTTTAGATATGTAATAACATATTTTAAGAAATAACTCCGTATATATAACATAAGTTTAAGGTAGTTCGAATACTTTCTATATACTCAATTCGAAATCTGTATAAATATAACAGAAAAGAATATTTCATTTTCCAAATTAAAGGATCTTTAAAGAGCATATAAATCAAGAACAACCATTGATGATACGAGCTACTGATGATACCCCCGCCAAAACATTTCGGTAAACAGGAAGTTTTTGAGTAACGAATCTGAAAAAGCACCTCACAGTATAACTGACTTATTTAAACTTTAAAACCAAATTTCAGAAATTATTGTATTGTAGTTCCTGAGAAAAATGTGACGAAAATTTTCAACTTGGCTGTCATGTAATAAATAATGAATTTGAAAACGCATCACACGATACAGACGACTTCAATAAACCTTTCAGAAATCCTTGTAATGTAGTTTATGAAAAAGATGAAACGAAAATAATTATGGGACGGACGAACGAACTGACGGATGGACGGTTGGACGTATGGAAAGACCGAGGAAGAACAGTATACCCCAAATTTTTCGACGCGGCAGTCTAATGATTGGGTCAACATTAAGACATTCCAATACTAATTTGATATAATTATCTTTATAGCACTATAAGCCTCAGTCACAATCGGATACCAAGACAAAATAGGAAAAAACAACTAACACATTGATATCAAATAACAGTCAGTATCAAGACATGTACTACATAATTAAAAAAAAAACTAACATTGTAAATACATTATAATTTTCCCCCCATAATAGTAAAGTTTTCTTGTGTTAACATAGATAATTTATCATATTTATCTAACTTTTTAAAGTTCTTACATGTGCAAGAAATATGGTGAAAGAGTTCCTCCCTCAAATTATTATGAAGTGAGCATTCGATTGAAAAATGACGCTCATCCTCAACCTTATCAGCTGTACAATATGATATTTTGAGTATCGAGCATTTTCAATTCTTAATGTAATGGAAGAGCGGGCGTATGACATTTGCGCCGATTTAAAAAAAAAAATCATTCTTTCATTTGCGCCGATTTCATTTTTTTATTTGCGCCGATTTTACATTTGCTCCCAATTAGATTTACAGGTAAGTTCATACCCCTTTATACATGTAGCTTGTTGTTCGGTGTGAGCCAAGGCTCCGTGTTGAAGGCCGTACTTTAACCTATAATGGTTTACTTTTTAAATTGTTATTTGTATGGAGAGTTGTCTCATTGGCACTCAAACCACATCTTCCTATATCTATATATTGTACATGTACTGATATGTATGTTTTAGGCCTTCTTCCACCTCCCCGTGGTGAACAGGGGACAACAGTTATATACAAGTTATGATTGAAATGTATTACATTTGTACAAGTGGCTAACGGAAGAGGTCTATAATGATAAATGAAAAATAACATGGAGAGTTGTCTTATTGGCACTCATACCACATCTTTTTATATATATTCACCTGAAATTTACCTGTAAAAAAATAGGCGCAAATGAAAATGAAAATAGGCGCAAATGAAAATAAAAATCGGCGCAAATGAAATGCAGATCGGCGCAAATGCAAAAAAAAAAGACAATTTGACAAAGACACAAGCGGGACAATAATGTCACACATTGTCTTCGATTTTTTACTAGTTTGTTATTGGCTTTTATACTGCACTCGTTCTATTTGAGCAGTCAAAATGCATATATATTTATTTCTATGACATATACGGTCACTGACCCGATATCACTTTTCCTTATGAATATTAAGTTAGAAGTTGCCGAAATATTTATGTCCGTCATATATGTTTTTCGTAATAAGTTTTGTTGTAAATCATCATTCCTGCATCTCCACCAACCATAATAAAAGAGACATATTGCTTCTAGATTTTAAAATAAGCTGAGGATATAAAATCGGTATCCCTACAAATATATAAAGTTTCATCTCTCAGACTATGTCTGATCGATCGCTATTGGAAGTGCTTTGTACTGTCTCCGTATTTCGTGGATTCACATTCCCGAACATGATACCGTTTTCATAATTGGAATTGCTCATCTTTTCTGAGCACATATTTCATCCTATTTGTCATCTTATTTTTAAGGATCTGGGTATGTATTTGTCTCTTTGTTTTTCTCATTTTGACTGACGCTTCATTAGCCCATTATTTCTGCGACAAAATTTAAATAAAACTCAGATGAGTGATACAAGTGAGAAAGTGTTGCGACCAAAGAGGGCGGGTAGTGTTATATATCCAACTCCGATATATTTATTTATGTAGTTAATAGTGCGGATATGTCATTTAAATGTTCAATACGTAGAACCGAATTCAAATTCTTTAAGCCACTTTTCTAGCAGTTAGGGAACGACCATTTGACTTTAAATAAAAAGGGGCGATGGATTTTTCCACAATTTAATTAAAAAAAAATCGGGTCATACAGATGATTAGAAAGAACAAATATTCTGAATCCAAAGTTTCCCCATACATTCAGTATAGTGTTAAATATTGAATTGGTACCATCGAAAACAAAACTAAATATTATATAATCTTTCGCTCGAGAAAAAAAATAGACCAAGAACACCCTTCCCCCTTTTTTTTTTTTAAAGTAAAGTGGTTGCTCCTTTAAAAAAGTCATTTTGGAGGATTTGCAGTAGTTTAAAGATGCCTCGATTAAGCACTTAAAACGTAGGCTGCATCAGCATGCTTACAGACGAAGAAAAAAGAATTGCGATGTTAAGGATCACTTCATTTCTATCTTTTCTGTTTGTTTCAAATGGTATTTTTTCTCCAAGGAGTATTTGGCAAAGGGAGGGGGTAATAAGTCTACGTAAAGTGCTTTTATAACAAATATATATATATCAAGTTTAGACAAGTATTTTTGTAAAGAACTTTATTAATAAGTGTTATAAGTATCAATTTTATATAAAAAATTATAATTATGTTTAGTTTATGTTTGAGTTACACTAACATAACACTGAGTTTATGTCAATGTGAACACGGCCTAACATACGTTTCCGAAAGTACACTTGTTCTATGTCTCAAATGTATGTCTACCAAAACTTTTTATTGAGATTTATTGAAGAAATGTTTGCAATAGAGAGAGACTAAGCTTTTAGACTTTTAGACTAAGTCTGCACTCAAAACATTTTAATAATTCAGAGATAACTGTATTGTATTTGAAGCTTTAAGGACGTCCATCGGTAGTTTACCTGGCGACGCGGAGCGGAGACAGGTAAACAGGTATTTGCGACAGTAAAACTACCGATGGACGTCCGCAAAGCTTCAAATACAATACAGTTATCTCCATTCTAATGCAAATCGAGTTCATAATTGAATTTCAATCATTATTTCAGTCTTAAACGTTCATTAAAGAAAATTCCGCGAAAAGATGTTATCTTCTTTGGTCCCTACACTAGGTGACGTCATAGGTATGCTTCCGTCGTCAAACATAAACACCGGGCGTTTTCTGGATTCTGTGCCGCTTCAGAATGTAATAAAATTTGATAAAAAGAAGATTTTTAGGTGCAACATGTGAGTTTTTTGGCTTATTATTGTAGAAACTACATGTCAATACATTCAGCAATTCAAAATGTCGGCTTCCTTAGTTACAGACAAGGAGATAGAGAATTTTACGCTTTCTGTCATCCAATCAGAACCATGGATACAAAATAATTGCATTAGAATGTGGTGTGTTGCTTGTGTTGATTTAATTTGACGTTACGTAAGTCACCTTGTATGAATATATGAACGGTGGAATTGTGCTTGATACATGTACTTACTTTTCGAGGGGGCTGTCAATTTTTGTTAAGTTCACTGTGTTTTATTAACAAAGTACAGAGCCTAGAGGGGATTGAATTATATTGGAAAATAGGGTCTGTACATACTAGTATTGGATAACAAATGCCTAGTATTATACATGAATGTATGTAATATGTACATTTGTAGGTATGTATGAAGATTGTCCGTTACTGAAAAGCTATGTGTACATAATGTAGTTCAATGGAATAAAATATACTGAAGTTTATTTAGAGAATCTTTGAGAAGAAAGGTACCCGTGTCACGACTTCAAAGAAGACAGTTAAGTTGAAATTCGCTTGACTGATGTCTAATTGAATTCATAAGCGAATCTTTTAAAACATCTAGTTTGCAGATGTTGTTGACCAAATGGTATAAAGTATTTAAATACGCACCTCCAGCAACCACTCCTACGCCAATAAAGGAAGCAGAATGTATCACGTGCATTTGTGTAGCGAATCCAGCACCAGAAGATATACCGGAAATAGAAACTTTGTCGACGTCAACATTGTAGGAACCTTAATTTATATAAAAATAATAATATAATTAATGTCGGTAAATCAACAATCTGTAGCACTTTTTATGAATCCTAAAAACAACCGAAACTTTTAAAATTCTAATATTTCAATAACGCAAAAACGCGATTGCGTCGTTTTCAACAATGAATGTGAAACAGGAAAATGATTTACATCTTAAAACATAATTAAAATCTCTAAAAATGATTTACATCTTAAAACATAATTAAAATCTCTAAAAATGATACATACCTAGTCGAGAAGATTTGCACTCTTTTAATAGAACTACTAGAAGAAGTGAAAAGAACAAACTTGTGCTTAGCATCGTCATCTAGGAACTATTTCTGCTAATATATTATGTTGAATGTTTATGAACTATACTATATGTGAATTGTTTATATAAGTTATTTGGCGGTCGAACCTTATCAGGTTAGTTCTGTATGACAATATAATCTCAACGGAGATTCACGTTTACTAGCACGTTACCATGCATGCGTAGACAAAGCAGTTACATAAACGGTACGCCAATAATATTCAAAATGGAAAAAGTAAAGTAAAAAAAATACACAAGGAGATTTAATACAATATTTTAGATTATTATTTTGACTTTACTATACACCAAGTTCTGAGTCTTCACGTTTGTAGTTTTGAAAGTTACAAGAAAGGAACGTTTGTATAAAATATGAATAGTCCGATCAGCAAACACTATAATACAATGTTCAAAAGGAAAATTGAACAACAGTAGTATAAATTGATCAAAATATTAAACTATCCGCAAAACCGACTACTGTTGAAGACCGTACTTTGACCTATAACAATGGTTTACTTTTAAAAATTGTGAATTGGATGGAGAGTTGTCTCATTTGCACTCATACCACAGCTTCTTAGCTCTAACAATACAATTGTGTCCGTGCTGTTTGGTTGCTGATTTATTGACGAATCTCACACGAGGGTCTGGATGTGGGATGGGTGCTTCATTTCTTTATTCTTTAGTGTTTTGTGCCATTTTCTGAGCGGCAACTCAATTCTATTTTTTCGTTATGCGTTATTTATTATTCTTTATGTTTCAGCATTATGATAAATTCGACAAAGAAGCAAAAATCAGATTTTTTTTATCTTATTTTAACCGCATGTTTCTCAAAACAAAAGACAGCTACTGCTACAGAAAAGATATAAAGAATAAATTTATTGATATTTTTTAAGCGAAATCAATTCTACACCAAACATATTTCCAAAATATTTTAGAAAAAAAAGATGTGGTATGATTGTTTATGAGAAAAATTCTTCACAAGAGACTAAATGACACAGATATTAACAACTATACATGTAGGTCACCGTACGGTCTTCGCCAATGGACAAAACCCGTACCTCATTGTCTATAAAAGGCCTCGAAATGACAAATGCAAAACAATTCAAACGATAAAACCAAAGGTCTAATTTATGAACAAAATAATGAACGAAAAACTAATATGTAATATAACAGCAAACGACAACCACTGAATTGCAGGCTCCTGACTTGGGACACTCACGTAACGAATGTGGCGGCGTTAAACATTTCCTCTTTTGGGACAGTGGTACAAAACTAAATCCAAAAACTGTACAAGACAATAAACAAACAACGTAATTATCTAGAATAAGTACTCAACTGCAACAAACACCAACCACTCAATGACAGGCTCCTGACTTAGGAATGTCATATATATAGAATGTGGCGAGGGGTTAAACGTGTAAGGGGAAACCTACCTCCCCTAACCTGGGACAATTCATACACATTTTTGTAACGCTACACTTCTAAAATAGTAGACATTGACGAACATACAACATTTTACCTTTGACATTTAACCTAGACACACAGCAGCAATAATTATTGCCTTTCTTGTGGTTGTTATACATATAGCTTAATTCATGCATTATCTTTTAGGCCATCCACAGAGTTTTCATCCAGAAATTCCTCCAAGTCATTCAGGTATAAGGCAACGAGAAAAGGTGACATTTTTTTCTCCCTGTCTTACACCTACCTACCACGGGAAACAGTCTGCATTTAGTTCTCCATTTTTAATACAAGACTTAATATCCGTATACATGCTCAATATAACTTTGAAAATTTTCCCACCAATGTTATATTTTAATCATTTTTGCCATAGTCCCACCCTCAACACTGTATCAATAGCTTTTCGAAAATCTACAAAAGCGCAAAATAATTTCTTTCCCGAACTCAAAAGCATTCATGATAAACATACTATCTCGGATTATGCCTCTTTCCATACGTAGTTAACTGAAGTAAAATATGATTGGTTTGTGTGGCTGGTTATACTTTCTTATATTTATTGTAAATTGTTTAATCACTTTAGTGTATAACTAATAATCTTATAAATAACAAGTCATATTTATTTATTATATCTATCCGAAAGCAAAAAGAAAGAAATGTCATACCATATTTATCATGTTTATAAATCATACGTATTTAACCTACATTGTAATCCCTATTCTCATATACAGCAGGGATTTATGTATAATAGTTCTTCGTGCATGTATTTGAGTCAACTGGTTCTTGTTTTCTAGAGCAAAAAAGTGCGAAAAGTCAAAGAGAGACAAACGATACTGAAAGGACATCCAAACTAATAAGTTATGTTAAAAAAAGGTAACAACTCAATTGCAAAACACGACAAAATGCAATAGAAAAAAAAGGTATACCAAACACAACAAAAAAAAAACAACTAAAGACTGCACCCCACCAACATAGAGGATGAACTTATGTGTTTCGGAAGAAGGGTCAGCATTTCCTAGTTTTAGGAGGTTTTTCATGTAATGTTTTCAAAGTTTAAAATATATTTTTGGTATTTAGGGGGAAAACGTTGCATTCATGATGGAAATTGTTTAAATCTTAATAATAAAATTATCGTTAAGCTAGAATAAGAGGACACCTTATCATCCTTAAGGTTAACTATTCATTAACAAACTGATTTTGAATTGCTACTTTTCTATTTAAACATTTAAAGGAATCAGCAAAAATATTTTTGACCTTTACAATACATGTACATGTAAACATACACTAAATCAACACACCATACATGCAATCTGCGTATTTACTTTTAACAACAGAAGTACAATGTACATGTATTGGTGGGCTATAAACGACTAATTCGAGATAGTCTTCTAACACAGATTTTACAATAACTTGTAATTGTGATAACAACAGAAGATAAAAGGTATTTATATCTAAGTCTTGGTTTTTCTTGATCTTTGTGTACGCATTTTATAATATTAAAATAACTACATGTATAAAACAAGTGCCTAACAAGATTGTGTGAGGTAGACGAAATTGACCTTAAAACGATCGCATTGTCTTTTGATGTCCAAAAATAGGCAGATCGTACATATAAGGATCTTATGACTACATAAATTTGGCATTTATTATTATTATACTGAATATTCGAATGAAACTGAAAAATGTATTTTTTTGTTAGGATAAACAACAATTTTACCTGGCGTAGCCGTGCGTAAAATGTTTTTTCTGCATTTATCGAAAAATGGCGTTTTTAAGGTTTATGTACCCTTCTGTAGCCATTTTTGTACGAACTTTTCAAACTTCAATTGTATCAAAACTACAGATATAATGAATAATAGAGATAGGCCATTTTGTACATATTCCAAGGGGAAACTTGATGCAAAGCATTATTTTTTACTGTTTCATTGCATTTAATAGAAAAAGAGGACTTTGTGGCAAATAAATCAAGATTTTTATAGAAAATCCACAGCCTTTATCCTTGTACTCTCATATTTGGCAATTTGATGACTGATAGATATAGGATTATTGCATGCAGTGCTAGCATTGATTTCCTTAAAACAAGTTTATAAATGTAGTTATTGGTTAAGACAAGTATAAATATGGCAAAAATCAAGTACACCTTTTAGAGTGCGCTCGACTTTAGTGACTCAGCACGAGGTGTTTTGGAATTTACAGGTTACTTAGAACTTTTTGTAAAAAATAAACACTAGCACATCATAGAAAATCAATTGAGTAATTTATGTTTCAAATTTTATAACAAAAATCTCTGTGTTAAAGGCTGTGGATTTTCTATAAAAATCTTGATTTATTTGCCACAAAGTCCTTTTTTTCTATCAAATGCAATGAAACAGTAAAAAATAATGCTTTGCATCAAGTTTCCCCTTGGAACATGTACTAAATGGCCTATCTCTATCATTTATTATATCTTTAGTTTTGATACAATTGAGGTTTGAAAAATTCGTACAAAAATGGCTACAGAAGGGTACATAAACCTTAATGGAATAGAACGTAAATACAGTAAACTTTCCCTTTTTTCTCCGCAATAGGCTTCAAAAATATTTTATCTAATGTGAATTCGAAAAATTATGTGAAAATATATAAAAGTGGCAATTGTTACCGTTCATACCTTAAGTTTCATTGATAAAACGTAATATGGACTGGTCCAGTGTCCAGTATGCAGGTCATTTAATTTACTGTACACATTCACGCACGGTCTGATTTAATCAATATACTCGTACGAAAAGCATGAACAGTTTGAAGGTAATCAAAGTTGAAGAACTTAATCCAATCAAATTGCATAAGATTCAATAACAATGTCCAGTCCACATTATATTAAGTAATAGGGGTAAACTGCGTAGAAAAAAAAAGACAGATATTTTAAGTTGATATTTATGCAATAACGAATTAAAATATGTCGACCAAAAGTTTTGGTACAATTTCAAAAATTTATCGTTCTGTATTGGTATAGTTTTCGGACCATTCATTGGCGTATTTAAAGCTATAAAAAGTTTGAGCTTCAAAAGTTCACACAATTATTGACTTTATACAGAAAATTCGTCCTTGTAAAACATTTAATAGTTCACAAATAGTACGTGATTTTAGAGTCAAATTATTTCTTAAAACACTGCAAAAAATTTCATTCATATTGATAAAGTGGTATCGTTATAAAGTGCGTTGAAATGAGCAGTGGTATAGCAAACATCGAATTCCCTCACAAAATGTTATCACACACTATACTAGGTAAAATTGTTGTATCTTACATTTGTTTTGACTATGCTTTAATTTTTCTTACGATTAGCCTCCAGTTATTCTGTTTATTCTTATTGTATTTTGTTTCTTTAAGGATGTATTCTTCTTGAAGTTCGAGTCTCGTTGAAATCTCGTTCTGAATTTTTTTTTTGGCTAAAACATGTGATACACGCGAAATATATTGGTGACTTAAAAAAATGTTATAATCAAATTTCACTTTGTGAAAAATATAATGTATTAAACTTTACAATAATTAGTATTTGAGGAAAACACATTCAAATTTTATAACCAATCAAGTCAGTTTCAACAGCCAAAATATTGCGAAAATGGGTAAAGGGTACAAGAAATGATTTTACAAGAAACATGTACATTCCATATCATTTTTTTTTCTTTTCAAATTTCTTAGATATTTTTCATTTTTAATCATTCATACCAAAAGAAATTGAAATTAAAGGCTTGTTGTTCTTAAAAAAAAGAGAGAAAAATCACAAAGGAGTAGGTTCAGTATGATCCCTTTTTGGCCCCAAATATAGCAGTTTTGCAAACTTTATAAAATGTAAACTTTTAGATATTTATGGGAAAGAAGAATGCTTCTGTCACATAAATATGGGCTCTTTTTTGGAAATACAATGCTTATGTTTCGGGTACTACAAATGTAGCTTCATTAAGTCGTGCTAAATTACAGAAATCTTCACAATTTTAGCATTTGAGGTAATTTTTAGACGGTTTCCGTCTTAAATGGAAGTGGCCGCATTTGTGTTCCTTCTTAATATCTAAATGTAAGTTGTATTTGATGATAATAAATAACATATATAAAGATTGAGGATGAAAACGGATGCGGTCACTTTCCTTTTTGACAAAAACCAAATGAAAAGTGACATATTAGACATACTGATAGATTTTTAATATTTAAGCTTGAATTTGAACGCTTTTAATGACTAAATCAGTTCAAATCTTTCACAGAAACTAATTGAATCTAATAACGTAGACACTTATTAAAATAAGTGTTTAAAAAGAGTAAAAAATCTTTCATTAGATGAACTTGAAGTTTCAGGCCAAAATCGGCCTTTAGCGGACCTACTCCTTTAAAAAATTGACAGCATGGTAAATTTTAAACGAAAATTCTAAAAAAAATTATAAAACTTTCTTCTTTTAACACCTATCTATTATAGTTTACTACAGTTAAATTCATTCAGAAAGGTCCCCCTCATCTTTAGTGAAAGTATATATAAAAAAGCTTAATGGTGAAACTGATTTTTTTTCATGATAATAGCCCAAATAGGTAAAAATTATTGATAAAAAAATGTGAAAATCCTCAAAATTGATTCATTTTATAATGTCTTGTGTATCACATTTCTATTGTTTGTAGTAGCGAAATGTTCGTCTCAGGTTTAGTAGCTATTGTAGCAACAAGTATGGTTTTTGTCCAATGTCATGATTGTAAAGATTTTGACCTATCGGCATCTGACCAGTCTTTTCTAATGAAGCATTACCTCCGTACCTCCAGAAAAGATGAGGGCCTTCCAATAGGAAATCCAGTAGCCTCAGGTATGATCGTTAAATATGTTTAACCTTTTTAAAACTTAAGTGTCAAAGGCATCTGTTCATACTCTTTTCTGATGTTCTGCTTATTGTGAAACAGTACATACGTAAGACAATACTTTCAAAGTTTAAGTAAAACATGAAAAAGACCGAAAATACAACGGCTCATTTAAAAAAAAAAAAAACCACGAAACGACGCACTTTATTTTACAGTTGAAACATTGCACACACACAGATAAACACAAAATAATCTATGCCTGAGGTAGAAAAGCCTTAGTATTTCAAAAAATTCAAAAATTTGTAAACAGTAAATCTATAAATATAACAATATCAATGACAATTCATGTCAGCACAAAAAGTGCTGACTACTAGGCTTATGATACCCTCGGGGAAATAAATCTCCACCAGCATTGGCATCGACCCAGTGGTTGTAAATAAACTCATCATAGATACCAGGATTAAATTTAGTATATACGCCAGACGCGCGTTTCGTCTACAAAAGACTCAATAGTGACGCTCGAATCCAAAAAAGTACGAAGTTGACGAGCATTGAGAACAAAAATTCCTAAAAGATTTGCCAAACACAGCTAAGGTAATCCATGCCTGAGATAGAGATGCACCTTGTGCAGTGTATAATTGAGATACATATTGTGCAGTTTATAATTGAGATGCATCTTGTGCAGTTTGTAATTGCGAAGCACCTTGTGCAGTGTATAATTGAGAGGTACCTTGTGCAGTTTATAATTGAGAAGCACCTTGTGCAGTTTATAATTGAGAGGCACCTTGTGCAGTTTATTATTGAGAAGCACCTTGTGTAGTTTATAATTACGAAGCACCTTGTGCAGTTTAAATGCATAAATGCACCTTGTGCAGACTTTAATTGAGAAGTACATTGTGCGGTTTAAGTACAAAAAAATGCGCCTTGTGTAGTTTAAAGAAAGAAATATGCACCTTGTACTGTTGTTTAAGATGCACTTTGCATGATTGTTATGTTATAGTGATAAATTTATATTTATTATTTACTAGCTAAGTTGTGCTTAGTTTTATTTATGTTTCATTATTACAGGACAGTGCAACATTGAGGGAAATTTCTCAGTTTGCGAATTCAAATCAACAGTTTACCGGATGTGAAAAAAAGCATTTTCAATATTGTGAGAAGCAGTAAAACAATTTCTACAAATAAAGAGTATGATGTGTATTTCAAAAAATGTAAAGAATGGTGTATTACATATAAAGTTATTCCGTTACAGTTTATATTAGTGGACTTGTGCAGCAATCCGTATCCGAGACAGTTTTATTAGCTCATTTTTATAGCATAAAGTGGTGTCACGATTTCAGTTTAGTATATAATCCGTGTGAAGACAAGCTTATTCAGATGATGATTGGAGGAGCTAAGAGAATTTTAAGTAAACCAGTTTTGAAAAAAGAGCCAATTACAGCAAATCATTTACAGAAGATAGTGATCGTGCTCATTTGCCGAATGTTATATAGTTTGTGCTATGATGTTAGTTGGTTATGCAGGATTTTTACGCTACAGTGAGATGGCAAATTTAAAGATGTGTAACATAAAAAAAAATGACACTTATGTTTCTTTGAATATTGAATCTGGGAAAACTGATGTATATAGAAGGGGTAATAATGTTTTAATTTCTAAAACAAATTTGCCTACCTGTCCGGTAGTTTGGTTATTGACATACATTAATTTAGCTAAATTGTCTTTGGATTCTAATCCATATGTTTTTCGTTCTGTTAGACCTTTTAAGTCAGAACATTTAATTTAAAACATTTACTGTGGATTCATTATTATTCGTTGGATACCAATTTTCGTGGTTTTCGTGGGTACTGTTGAACCACGAAATTAAATGTTCAACGAATAACAAATTTTCTATAGGCTTGTATACAGACTTCAGCAAAACCTCGAAATTAAATATCCACGATCTTGCAAGTTTTCCCTAATCCACGAAAATTGGTACCCACGAAAATAAATGAATCCACAGTAATAGGTATCCCACAAGGACGCGGTGTGTCAGTGTAAGATCACCCCGAAGGCCGGAGGCCAGAGAGTGATCCAACACTGACACTCCAAGTCCGAATGGGATAACTATTTTACATCCAAACTGTTTTAGATTAGACGAAAAACCATTTACAATTCATAAAATCTAGTTTAGAACGCCACACAACCATTATAATATACTTTATACATTACTATATGATGTATACCCTTTATGACCCCCGAACACGATGAGTAGATATCAAACAGTGTCAACTCGCTCCACTGGCCAATCGGCCCACACTTTATCGCCACTTTATAAAAAAAATCGCCCCACTCTAGTTTACCGACTCGCCAAACTTTTGAAAAAGTGTAAAATCAAATTCAACAATCAGTCTGACAACTCACATATTAACGAAAAAGATTTAAACCCCACCGAATAAAAGGTCTGCCAACTCGCCCTACTTATAAAAATATCTTGCTTCCTTTAAGTATGTTAAATTACTGATAGTTCGTATCCAGTCGTCCTGGTGTAGTGGTATGTGTCGTTGCTTGTTATGCTAAAGGTCTAGCGTCCCAGCATATACACTGGATTTTTTTCTACGTAAATTTAGATAGATAGTCTTTTCCGTACAATTAGTTATAAGTTTTATAGTGGATTCGACATTCCCGCCAAAACGTTACTGAACAAAGGAAAGCATCCATAACAGAGAAACTCAAACTGGGGTGATCTGGTAGGGGTGATCCGGCTCAGATCGCCCCTGTTAGAACAAAGGAGCTGGGATGTAATATAAGTTAACAGATGTTAATCGTCCTTTATCTTATACTAGAGCTAGGGAATAACTTTTGGGCACATTAACTGCGATTGGTCTTGATTGTAAGCATTTTTGTCTTCCCAGTTTGCGCAGTGGTGGTTCCACTGCTGCTGCAAGAAATGGTGTTTCTGATCGTTTAATAAAAGAGCATGGAAGGTGGCGTACCGATTTTGCTAAAGATGGTTATATCAAAGAGTCTGTTAAAAAGCAACTTACGGTTTCGTCAAATCTTGGTTTATAACGGGTTATAGACATTTAGTTTTTTTATGATATTATTCAGCTCAATTATGCTATATTTTTACTATTTTCCCTTTGTCTCGAGGTTATAGCGAGTAGCACACCTACATTATGTCATTTGTTCTTTGTTAAGGCCATAGAATATAATTACTTTATATTCGGACGAACGTAGTGAGGGAGAATATAACCAAGTATTAGTACTTCAATTCAAAAGAAACTGCTTTTCAATTTCATTTTGTAAAAAAAAAATGCATACATATCTGACTATGCGGTATGGGCTTTGCTCATTGTTGAAGGCCGTACGGTGACCTATAGTTGTTAATGTCTGTGTTATTTTGTGGATAGTTGTCTCATTGGCAATCATACCAGTTCTTCTTTTTTATATATAATTATTCATCCCATATCCAATTGATTTTGTGTTTGCAGTGTATCATCTGAAAATGCATGTACCAAGTCAGAAATATGACAGTTGTTGCCCATTCGTTTGATAGTTTGATTTTGCCATTTGATTAGGGACTTTCTGATTTGAATTTCCCTCGGAGTTCAGTTTTTTTTTTGTGATTTTGTTTTTGTCATAGATCAAACTTGTTCGTTCAGTGTATGTCCACTTGTGTTAATATGTCTTTTGATTGTTTTAAACCATTTCGATTGATATTTTACAGTTTGTCTTTCTTTGTGTGATGTAACACTATCGTTTGAAACAAGGGTAAATGTTTGATACCATTAAACGTTTAAACCTGTTGCTATTGTTTGCACCTGTCCTAAGTCGGGAATTTTATATTCAGTAGTTGCCGTTTGTTGATGTGGTTCTCGTATTTTTCGTTTTTTTGCTGTTTATATAGATTAGACCGTTGGTTTTCCCATTTAAATGGTTTTAAACAAGTTACTTTTTGGGCCCTTTATAACTTGCTGTTCGGTGTGAATCAATGCTCCGTGTTGAAGACCTATAATTGTTTAATTTTTATATTGTGACTTGGATGGAGAGTTGTCTCATTGGCAGTCGTACATCTTCTTATATCTGTAAAATACATCACGAATGTCAAATTAGAAAGGGAACACTCTCATATGGAGTCTACAAATCGCGTCTGTAAATCAAAATGCGATATACTGATGATATAACCAGTAATTCGAGAAAAAAAATACATTTCAGATTCACTTTAATAATGATAACTTGTAATATGCATATACTTAGCATATAATGATTAAGTAAAAACATATTTCATTGAGTTTCTTCGCCTTTATTACAAAAGATTTTATTTTGTACAAACAACGCAGTGAACATGTGTTGCATCTTTGTAAGGTGGACACCTTAAACTGCCACATTTGTTTTTTACTCCATAAAATAAGGCCCCATCTTCATTGCTAGATTTATTGTCGACAGGCTCGGCATCTTGGTCAACACATACATATTCTTTGCTGCTGTAATCTTTATGATCTGACATGATATATCCTTTGTACTCAAATGTCCAGCCTTTGTAGCAGGTTTTTCTTCCTAAAAGATTGAAACAATATTGATTCAATGCCGTTCAACTTGTACATCTACATCATTTTGCTTCAAACTATAACTACTTCTCGATCATTTTGTTTTAATTCTTGTGTAGATCAATTAAATCTAACGAGTCCTGATTACTTTAAAGCCTATCTTGATTTGTTTTGTTGATACAAATTGAAAAAAATTCAGAACTTTTCATTTATTTCCTGTGATTGTTTTGTTTAATATGAGGTGCAACACAAAAGCAACAGTAGTATCGTTGTCCAAATGTCATAAATTGAATGAGCGAAAACAAATTAAATCTGGGTCAGAAATCAAACCCGACGGAAAGTATTTCATGTGATCGTTTTGTGGACTTTTAAGAATATTCCATCAATCTGGATGGACACCGGACATAAGATACATTTAACATGAACGGCCTGGTTTGCTTCCAAAAACGAGGATGGTGTAAATTGAACCAACTAGTAATTTATAAACGAGGATATATTACTATGTTCGCAATCACAAACCATGAGTAAAAGAAAAAAAGGAAAAAATCACAAAAGACCACGCAGATTTAAAGTATTAAGTAGCATCAACTCCAACATAAACTGCTGTTCGTCGTTGTGCTTTTTAATGATAGGCAGTTTCCGTCGAGTTGCATATCAGAAGAAAAATTCTGTAAATTGAATAAATGATGTCACAATCGATGAAATAAAAACGGGATTGCGGCTTTGGGAATAGGGACAAATTCATTATCTTCTATGATACATGTGTTTTATAATGGTAAACCAAATAATGATGACGGGTGCACACATTAGAACAGCGAAATTGAACTTTACCCATTTGTATGTAAATCCTGCTGTTTTCTCTTTTTCATGAAAAATGAAGTTTACAATACAAAAATGTCTAGTCCATTATTTTTACAATCACGAATCAGGAAATGATAAAGATCTGAGTATATTGCTAAATTTTTGCTTTAACATCAAACCATCATTATTGATGCTTTATTTTGTCAACAATGACGAAAATTTAAATTCTTAAAGATAAAGGAGTAGGTTCAGTAAGGGCCTGTTTTGGCCTAAAACTTCAGATTCATCTGAAAAAAGATTTAGACTCTTTTTAAAACACTTAAGTGTCAACTTCAGTTGTTCAATTAGTTTATGCGAAATATTTGAACTGATTTAGTCATTAATGACGCTCAAATGTAAGCTTACATATAAACAATCTATCAAATATCCAAAATAAGTCACTTTTCAGATGATTTTTGTCAAAAATAAAAGTGGCCGCATCCGTGTTTATTCTCAAAATTTATATATGATATGTGTTATCATCAAGTACAACTTACAGTTAAATATTAAGAATGAACACAAATGCCGCCACTTCCATTTCAGACGAAAACTGTCTAAAAATTAACCAAAATTCCAAAATTTTGAAGATTTTAGTAATTTAGCATGGCTTAATGATGCTAGTACCCGATACATGTGCATTGTATTGTCAAAAACACCTCATATTTATGTAACAGAAGTATTTTACTTTCCAATAAATAGCTAAGAGGTTACATTCTAACAATTTTGTAGAACCGTTATATTTTGGGGCCAAAAAGGGGGTCTTACTGGGCCTACTCCGTTACCTGGTATCATCAGAACAGTTGATCGTTTTCTTTGGTAGCAAACAGTACATGGCACCTCTTTATTGTGTAAAGTTTTTTGGTTTTTCATTCCTGATGGGAATTGTGATGAAGCAAGCTCATATTCGGCACCAAATATCTGGTTAGTTGCAGCTGAAAAGGGTTCTCCATTTTCGGGGTTGTTTGGTAGACATAAATAGTTAACACCTCCTCCTTTATGTGTATATTGGTTACCACCAGCTTGTCCTGGAATACAAAAAACATGTACTTTACTGTTGACACATATAGTTTATTACTTCAAAATATCGAGAAAAAAAATATACAGGATCTTAAAAAGAACGATTCGTGAAATGGACCACAAATAGTAATTTAAAAGCGCTTTACTTTATTTGTCTCCAAAATCACATTTTACTCTTACAAAAGCGACCAGTAATATTGATGGACATGGACATATATTGTTGCGTTCAGGTCATACCTGCAGTTAAATCTACCATTAAATATAAGGAGAACTTATTTGAACAGTCTTTCGCTTTTAACATTCAAATAATTTCGGATATCAGTTGTTTACCCTTAGCAGTTTTGACGGATCTTCTGTAGACAGTATTCTTCCAGTTAAAACTAATACAAAATTATTTTAGATTTTTATTGACGTATAACACATCGAGTAGTGAAACTATTGATCAAACGAAAACCGTCCGTAGGTGACTTTTTTTTCGGGTAATCCTGGTTTCCCCAGACGTATTACTCGACACCTTAAAATATGCATAACCTGATCTAAAAAAATAGCTTCTCAAAATCCTACACACTAATTTGATTGATTGATTGATTGTTGGTTGCTTAACGTCCAGTGGCAAATATTTCATGCATATTTAGAACGAGAACAAGTTCACAATAAATACAATAGGTAGGTTGATACGATAGAGGCCATCTGGGATGATGGTCTGGAAAATTTGGACTGCCACTGGAAAATGAGGGTATATTGGATAGGGACCGAAATTTTGCCTTGCAACAGGCCACCTACGGACCCCACTAATTTGATAACTCTGGTTTATTTTAAAGGTTTGCACTCTAAAAATCCATCTGACATAATGTCCCTTTATCGTAGCGATTAATTAAAAAACAACTGCGTCAACGACGTTGTTTTTATATTTTAAGTTAATATTTTATACCTTGAAATTTTTTTATTGACACTTTGTATCGTCCAATTTGATTCTTCCAAAAAAAATACTTGTCGTTCTGTAAAAAAATTACTCCATTTAGTTATATAAGAGATCACAACTTTTGTTCTAGGAATGTTGATTCTCACAGTTCAAAGGCAATGTTAGAACTGACAGACAAATGTATGGTATCAAAAAGAAGTTATCCATTTTATCTATCGTCAGAGCATCAGGGTGACAATAACTGATATGTTTGGTGTATCTGTTTCAGTATGTAATTTTACTTGTTTTATCACAAAATAAAACCTCAAAACTGTTTGGGTATATACATGTTCTGTCGATTACCTGTATAAACCATTTCTACTCCTGTTGGACATTCTTTCCTTCCCCACCTAGCATATGTCACACCTAGGTAAAAAGGCAGTAACAAAATGTAATATTTTTAATATGTTAAACCTTAACATGAATATCACCATTTGAAATTATATGTGAATGTTCAGTACCATTTGAGTATGTTGACCATATGCGTACGGCCATACCATATGTGTAGACCCATATCACCATATTAGGTTTTTTATCACTCAATTTTATTTTGTAACCCGGATTTGTTTTCTCTCAATCGATATATGACTTATAAACAGCGGTATACTACTGTTGCCTTTATTCATCTTGCATGCAGTAGAATTAACTTAAAGCGTTTCAATTTCTTGGTGTATCTCCGAGTTATCTTGCATTTGCTAGAAGTAATTAAGAGCGTTTCATATTGTCGACCTTTTCGACTGCTAGTGAAACAACGGCATTTTACAGCATGGGCCTTTTTTCTTATATCTTAATGTTAAAATTTCCTCTCATTTCTATATTTTTCATTTAAATGTTGTGATCGTTTTCCTTTTCGTCAGATTTCTATGTTTTTGTAAGATCGTATGAATAGGAACAGGAACACATTAAATAATTAAAAACTATTTAAAATAAAAAAAACTTTTGTTACATTAGAATAGCTCAATTAAATTTAAAAAAAAAGAGAAAAGGGTTAACTCACAAATATTCCTGTTAGATTAGCAGTTGGCCTCTGGTTTAAGAGTTCATTTAGATATTTCATGAGGTTATTTTCATAGCTCGATACATGTACATTGTAAGGAGAATCAATAATGAACACGTAAGAATGTTTGTACTATAATTCTTACTTGTATGTATATTTTACTTTATCTCGAGCTCGTTAATCATGTTACAAAATGTTTTTAATATGATTGAACAAAGCAACAAATTATTTAAAAAAACTGCAACCTCTATCTTGATAACTAGCCAGACCATATGCATATGCGTAAGGATGGACCATATGAGTATATACGAACCTGACCATACGCGTATTTTCGGATCATATGTATATATGCACATGTGGTCATGACCATTCAGGTATGGTAAAAAAAACTCATATGATCCGGATCATGCATATCTGAATTCACGAAAGACATTGTACCTAATCTAAAAAAAATTTAAATACATATTAAGAAGTCTTCTTTTCTTCAAATATACAACTAAGTTCAGTCCCCTACCATGATAGTTTTTTTTTATTTCACATTAATGGCAGGTGGTACATCATTAGAATGAACCGCTCATCTTGTCAACAAATTAACAAAACAAAACAAAACAAAACAACAAATTGACTCACGCTTTCTAAAGATCGGTATACTGAGGTTGCATCTTACCAAATAACTTTGGTATATTTTTCTTAATTGTTTCCTTATTTAATTTTTCAATAAAACATGTTTTTTTTCTTATTCAGAAATATATTATTTTGATGTATAGATAAACTAATCATAGATACCATGCAGGATTGCAATTCTATTTTACGTCAGACGTGCGTTTCGTCTACAAAAGACTCTTCAGTGACGCTCGAATAACAAAATAATGTTAAAAATGCCAAAAAAAAACAAAAAAACTACGCAGTTGAAAAGCGTTGAGGATAAAAAATTCCTAAAAGTTTTGCCAAATACAGCTAAGGTAATCTATCCCTAAGATAGAAAAGCCTTAGTATTTGAGAATAATACAGCTTTTCCAACTTTGATCTTAATTTATTATTTTGTTTTGTTTTGTAGTTGTACTGTCTTTGTTTTGATTTTACTTCTAATTACATGCTACAATATTCATACCTGAGGCAATCGCCTTTCCTTTTGAAAGGCCTTCCTTTATTCTAGAGGTACGAAGGTAGTGCTTCATAAGAAAAGACTGGTCAGAGGCCGATAGTTCATAATCTTTACAATCACGACATTGAACAAGCACCATACTTGTTGTTATACCAACTGCCAAATATGACAAAAACATGTTTGCTACTACAACAAACACAAATTAGTCACATAAGAAATGTCAAAAAAGGGCTATAAGTTCAGTTGATAGTGTTTTGTTTCATTTGTTTCATTTGTTTAAATTTTAGAAGTTGCCATTATGGCTGACTTTCCGTTTTGAATTCTCCTTGGATATTCGTAAGTTAAGAACATTTTAGTAAAAAGACCAATTTTGTAGAAAGATTTTTCGTAAAAAAATGCCACGAGCACTTACACATGCTTTTTTTAATTTATGCAAGACGAAAATTTAATATAGAGTTAATTGTTAACAAAAGCAATATAGAATATGCACTGACATTATTTCTAATCGGAGGAAAATCTCTAAGAAAAAAAACCATGCAAAACACAATATCTTTACTTCGTACTAATTTTAAAAGAGAAGATGAGGTGAAAACATAAAACTGACATTCCTTTTTTTCTTCTTTTGTTGTTATAATAACAAGTCACTGTAAAGTCTGTATTGGGAGTGTTGCTTATATCTCGCACATTTAGTCCGCAATACATAGACATCTGTTGAAAAACGTAAACGAGAGGATTGCATGTATGGTTTATTGATTCAGTATTGTATTACGTGTACATGTATTCTAAAGAATAAACGGCTAAATACGCTTACGTTTGCTGATTTTGTTTTACATGTTCAAAATAAGGAGCAATACTGAATAGTTAACAGTAACGCGGACATGTTTTTTTCTGTAATGAATGGTGACTTAAGGACAAGTTTACTAAGTGTGGTGCCACTTCCCCCGCGCATGCACTTTTTAGCTCGAGAATACCCAAAATAATACAATTTAGAAAGCATCAAACGAAACCCAAAAAAGATTTTATTCAGAACAGATTACCCCTCTTTTATCTTGATTTTTCTCAGGTGCAACAGTTAATTTTTGTACAAGTATAAACTTTAAAAAAAAATCTGGCATCAGCAAAACATTAGTACAGTTGTGAACTTTCGTCACGATGGGTGCCAGCTGTGAAGCAGGATCTGCTGGCACCTCCGGGTTGCTGGGATCATCCCTGGTTTAAATGAGGTTCGTGTAGCTCAGTCCTTTTTTTTCTATCTTGTATTTTGTAAACTGTTGTTTGTCTTTTCGTAGTTTTTTTGCCATGACATCAAATTATCAGTTTGCTTTCGACTAATGATTTGAATATGCCTTTGTTATCAGATAATGATAAATATTAAGCATGGTCAAGATCCTAACTTACTTTTATTTTCTTTGCCCGATTTACCTGCAAGGTTCGATAGGAATTTTTACACTAAACGAACAGGGCAAAAGATGATCGGGATAAGGTTACTTAAAGCTCACATGCCGATATGTTTGCTAACATACCCAATTGGAGACATCTTAGCGTCTACATATCTATAATGATTATTATATATGGGAAATCACAGAGATGCAGATTTTTGGGTATCGTATTAGAAATTAATGCAAAAAAGTTCATATCAGTAAGATGAAACGTCTGAATGCGATATCAACGACTACCATCCAACAAAATATATATGGATACATGTATCTCTTTTAGTTAAGTCATGCTTGCTCCTGAATAAAAATCATGCATTTTTTTCAATTAGTTAAAATTTGTTCATCTTTCTTGTAGATTCAATTTATCTATATGGGTGGATATATGTAAACTATAAATATCATATTTCTCAAACTGAATGGTATTTTGTTTGGATTCTTTCCCCTTTTTAAAGCTCTTAAGCAGCAAATGGTTACAATTCTGTAATATGACTTTATCAATAAAAAAATTGTATCTTTTACCCGTTTACAGATCTAGAGTTTATCGTTATATTGTAAAATATATGGATATATTTTGCACTTCTTATATAATTTATTACATGCATAATAATGCCAATAATGTCATGCAAGTCAGGTTACAGTAAACGTTTTTTTTTTTAAAGAATTAAGAATAAGTTAAATGTTCACCTGCATGTCAAGCATTTCAACAGCGTGAATGTTTATTTTTAATAAAAGTGATACGTTAAATAAACTAGAAAACTTAACATGCTTAAAGGAATTACATTGATTCTGTTCTAGTGTTATGTTTCTTAGACCGCTGCTGCTACTAGAATAAACTACATTCTATGGACATATTCTAATATTCTTCAATTACTAGACTTATTTTGCGAATGAAATAGTTTCACATTCTTTATTAACACATAGACGGTAAAACATCATTGTCGTGGAACAATAACCCAAATGGAACAGATAGAATAGCATACATTTCTTAATTTAAACATTTATATTTGCCTTTCTATTCGTCTGTTAGGTTCTATCACATGTTTTTGAGACAGGCATCATTCTGATAGTTTGATGTTGATTGATTCTGCCAAAAAATGTACACATGCAATGTGGTATTGGTTTTTCTTATTGGTGAAGGTCGAACAGTGACATATAGTTGGTGACTTCTACTTGATTTGGTCTCTGGTGGAGAGTTGTCTTAATGGTAATCATTCCACGTCTTTTTAACAGGTCGGGAACACTACCTTATATGGCACTGAATAAATTAGCACATTTATGTTATCGCACATGTAATTGTTTATTTACGTGTGACGCGATTTATTCTAACCTGGGTTTTTGACCAATCCACTCAATAGAGCTTTCTTACAAATTGACGAAAGGTACGGACGAACGTAAAGGGAGCACGTATTTCATTTTTACAAAAACAGTTAAAAGAGTCTTTGTTTTATCCAGTAAAACAGCATTCTTTTCTAAATCAAGTTTATTTTAAAAAAAAATAATATCGCAAATAATACACGATTATAATATAATCTAACAGAGAAAAAAAAGTGTCAAATACACTTACGTCCGATACGCTATTTACATAAACCACGAGTACACACATTTCCGCGGAAATTTTTTAAGCACGAGTTTCACGATTAACAATTCAATGACATTATTGAAGATCGTTAGTCTAAATTTAACGACAAGATTCACATTTATTTTTATTTGTTACAGTACACTTTCAGCAAAGTATCAAAGTGGAATATCGAGATTTGCTATAAAATGATGATACAATTATTTTAAAAAGTAATGTTGAATAAATCTAAAAAAAAAAAAAAGACTTTGTATATCAAGAAATGAATCTACAGTTTTACACCATATATATTGTGAATTTTATAATGACGATTTAACAGTACACATGCTTGGAAGATAGACACGAAGTTGTCATTTATCGTCCAGTGGCTAATATTTCATGAATGTTCAGGACTTAGGCAAAACGCAGTTATACGCTAAAATAACCGTTCCATTGCTCCGGTGTATCATATATCACATTAAGGCGATGGTTCAAAAGTTATGAAATGAGCACCAGCATATGGAATAGTATAAAGATCATCCTATTTTTTTCATTTTATTATTTTGAGCGTTGCAAATTATGAATCAAGGAAGTATTTGTATTTCTGTTAGGGAAGAAGACATTTGTATTTGCTTTGATATTTTCTTGGGTTAAACAGTGCAACATTGTAATATTAAAAGTGGGGGAGGGGTCGGTTTTTAGTTTTCTAGGGGACATTTTTTTCGTCTGACAACTCTATATTTAGAATACTTTGTAGTGTTACCTCCTCCGACCTGGTGGTATCAATAATCATATTCTAACCTATCGTACGTCCCGAAATCCTAAATTTATCTCAAGAAAAATCCAATTTAATAAGTGTCGTAGCATGCACGATTATTGTCCGAAGTTCCACGACTATTGTATAAATGTGTCAAAATAAAGGATCCCTAAAACGAGTCTTACGTATGATTCGTCAAGCATACGTACCTTTCGTCAATTTGTAAGAAAGCTCTAATATTGAGTAACAATGCATGGTGGACTACTACGTGATTACAATCAAACAAGAGCCGTGTTATTTACAGAAATACAACACATTTTTTCGTGCAATGCGGGATTAACACTTTTGCTTAGTTTTTCATTTTTTGTATCCACATTTATAGTTCGTGATATAAAGTATTCGTTCCATGCTCAGATTAGCGAAGAAATGTTTCTATGCGAATAAAAAAGTGTTTCTTTTACCGGATATATAGCAATAACTATTTTGGTGATGACACGGAGATTTCATGTATTCGTCCACCAAACAGCAACAAAACAACAGTAATAAACACAAATACCCGTTAGACAAACGTATTGGTAATCATACCATATCTTCTTTTTATAATTAGTTTAGTAGATTTGGTCTTGGATGGAAAGAGATCTCATTTGGACACTCATACCTTATCTTCTTCTTTCTATAAACAAGCGGCACGTTTTTAGAAAACTTAAAAAGGTAATATAGCATCCAATGTGAACCACAGGGTTTAAACTATTTGAGATATTGCACATACGTAAATAGGACAGCAGCCGAACGATAAAAATATTACTTAGGTATATTTGGGGATAAAATAAGCAACAGACGGACTTTATCGATGTATGAAACTATAAAAAATATGTTTAAGCTATTTAATACCTAACAAAATTGAGAATGGAAATGGGGAATGAGTCAAAGAGACAACAACCCAACCATAGAGCAGATAACAACCGAAGGCCACCAATGGGTCTTCAATACAGCGAGAATATCCGCACCCGGAGGAGTCCTTTATAGCTGGCACAAATATGTAAACTAGCTCAGTGACAATTGACGTCATTCTAAACTCCGAATTATACACAAGAAACTAAGATTAAAATCAGTCAAGACTATCAAAGACCAGAATCTCCTGACTTCGGACAGGCGCAATCGTGCAGCGGGGTTGACCATGTTTTTGAGATCTCAACCCGCCCCCTATACATCTATCCAATGTAGTAAAATCAAACACACAGCAATATGCACAGTAAAACGCAGTTAAACATGTTATAGGTTGCATTTCTGTAAATATTGACAATGCAATTTCCCATAGGAACTCCTTTTACGGCTAAAACGGTACCACTTTTACTATGAAGTTTTGAAAAAAATCTTATCCTAGAATTGAAAGTTCATATGTGCCACAATTTTTTTCAAAGGTCAAAATATAGGGCTGTGCGGCAAATTTTCAACGTGTATATGCCCTGAACTTCTCAGAGTTTAAACTAACACTAATTTTCTTAACTACCCCTACCTCGAATGAAAGGTTACCACAGATTTCAATGTAAACAATATGCACATGTTTATTAACTGGTAACATTCCCAGTTTATGTCTCTGTGAGATGGAACACAGAGAGCATAACTGGGAACCAGTATGTCAACAAAATTAATTTTCTATGAATAATCAAGATCTCCCCAAAAGAGGCGTGTTTGGAGAAACAGTTGTATTTACAAAGTGCAACCTATAGAGAAGTCCGAGTCAGAATAGGTAACAAAAGAAACTATATTTATATATATATTTACGGGCAGCAGTCCTTTTGCGCCAATTACTGTTTTTCAGGGGTATCATTTGCACCAAATTTTGTTTTCCAAATGTATCAATTGCGCCAATTTACCTGTACACATTATCTATCATAAATATTAATGATTAATATTTATTCTTATTTTTGGCTTAAAAAGTATCATATGTTCGGAAATATTCCACCATGAAGATGAGCATCTGGAGAGAAATGACTTGAAATGCATTCAGACAGAAAATGTTCACAGAGAGAAGAACACTTATTGCTTTGTTAAATATTTAATACAAGATATGCCAAAAAGAAGAGAAAATAGAAGCTTTTGCTGATCATTATGTTTTAGCCACATATGTTGATGACACAGTGATTTGTTCCCACCATCCGTATGAGCTGAAACTCTGTCTACTGCAAGACGTACCAATCATGGAGCAGAAGCATTCCACAGGAATTAAAATAGACTGTTTTATGCATTTCATCCTTCAGTGTTTTGTCCTTTTGGACAATAAAGTGAAGATCAGGCTACTACACACATTAAATTCGGAAGAACCCATACAGCAGCAGTAAGAAGAAAGTATGTTCCATAAAAAGAAACATTTGCTTAGGTTCCAAGTTCCAATAAAGGAGGAAGGAAGTAATTTTTTTTTTCTTATTGGCGCAATCGTATGTATTTTTTTTGGCGCAAATGATACCATGTAATTTTACATCAGGTATAAATAGGTGGCGCAAACGTCGCATTGCACATGCCAGCTCCAGACCTCAATTACAGCCGATTTCATTGAGTGTGTAATGAAAGGTAGAATCCTTGGTTAGCTTGCTTGTCAGCTGAACCGTAAAGTCGTTATTATGTAAGGTATACTACCTTCCTTTCGAATTAGTCTAGACTTATACAGATCTAGACATATGGCAAGCCGTTCTCGTCAAAACTATGTTTCAACCATTTTTCGAAAAATTTACACACTGAGAATTACAACAAAGCACAGTGAGATCTAAAAACTTCAAAACACACACTGAGAATTAAAAATTACACACTGAGAAATAAAAATTACACACTGAGAATCAAAAATTACACACTGAGATTTCATAAAGACGCACTGGGATTACAAAAATGAAAAACACACACTGAGAATTGAAAATTACACACTGTGAATTGAAAATTACACACTGAGAATTGAAAATTACACAATGAGAATTGAAATTTACACACTGTGATTTCAAAACGACACACTGAGAATAAATACACTGAAAACACACACTGGGAATTTGAAATTACACACTGAGAATTTCAAATTAAACACTGAGATTTGTGATTGTATTGAATGTGATTTTGCGAACTTGGCATTCGAATGAAAGTTTTTGTTGTGAGACTGAACAACAATTGGATTCTTGTCCTTGACGGCTATTTCCGGTCTTGAGGCAAGACGTTGTTCTGATTCCGTGATTGCAACGTAATTATTTTTTTGTTGACTTCAATAGGAACAGTTTGCTTGTCAATTTATGTATTTCCAATTATGACCCAACCAAGTCTCAACTTTTGGGCAAATGGAGTTCGGGATGGTCCTAGGCGTTGTTCAAGGACGTGATGTGCCTCTATAATGTCTCTTCCAATAAGGAGTAGAATTTGACAACGTTCCTCTTTTAGTATGCTTCCTCTGAGTTCTTTCAGATGAGGATGATGCATTGCGACTTCAGCATGTTCAGGAGTAGGAATTTCGTCTCGATTATTGGGAATACTACTACATTCAATTAATGTAGGCAGATCAAATTGTACGTCACTATGTACAGATTTTATGATGAAATCTTTTCCTCTTTTCCAGGAAGTAGCTACTCTGCCGGACCATGTTGTAAGAGAGTAGTTTTCAGGTTTTTCCCGAACGTTGAATCGACTGAAGAATTCAGCGAGGCAAGAAACCGGTTGCTTTGGTCGTCAATAATGGCGTACATCCTGATTATTTTGTCTATTTTGGGCCTAAATTAAAATATTGTTTGTTTCCCCAATCCTGACCCTGCCAAGCCAGGTGTGGGTAAGTAGGTAGGGAAATAATTTTATTTTTCCAAAAAGCTTGAACATTATCGAACGATCCGGCAAGCCCGAAATCCAAAATGAATAAAATAATATTTGACTTATTTTTGACAATAAAATTATATGAGTAGCACCAATTTTGCAGGGTCGGTCGGGATTGGGGAAACAAACAATATTTTATTTTAGGCCTTGTCCTTGTGGTACACGTCCACAGGTAATATCTTGGCATAAGATTTCTTGCTCTTATGACCTTTGTAGATCTCTGTGCAGATAAAACTAACAGATGTTAACTTTGTCTCAGCTGACTCTGTCTGCTCCCCGCCGTAGGCTTGTCTGGGTGCGCTAAAGTGAGAACTTTCGGATTGTTGATGTCTAGTGATGTGAAGTGCGGTGGTATGTCGTTCACTTCCACACTCACTACAACTGATACTTGCATTGCAGTCGCGACTACGGTGTGTGGTTGACTCACAACACTTGTAGCACACATTGTTTTGTCTTAACAGTTCCTTGCGTTCCTCGATTGATTTGGCTCGGAATGATCGGCATTCACAAGGTATGCCTTGTCTTGTGTAGGATACACATATCTTGTTGTTGACTTCAGTTTGCTGTTCAACAGCCGTCTTATGGACGTTGACTTAAGAGTACGTCTGAGGTGTGAACCATGGCGTAGCGACCTTTGTATTAGGCGTGACTTTTGACCAAAAAATGAACCCAGGATCGTTCTTTATTTTGCTGATTTCCCTGATGAAGGCACAGAATTCTGTGAAGGGCGGAAATGCAACTTCATATTTAGACTTGTATCTTGAAGCCCTTGTTATCCACTTTTCTTGGAGTCCGTATGGCAGTTTTTCCACAATAGGATTTACCCCCTTCGAAGAGTCGAAGTAAGCTAACATCCCAGCTTGGGATTTTCTTTGTGATATTCTATTTCTGAGATGATATATGACAGGAGTGAGTTGTCTTTATTTGTCATTGTTAGAAAGTTGTCAAGTTTGTTGACGAGAGACGTCTGCAACATTATTGGAGCACCATATCGATCGTCCAGTCTTTCCCATAGTCTGTGTAGGCCTCTTCTTGGGTTGTTGGCATTTGATGCCCTTAAACTCATGGCATGTTTACCGAGCCTGGTCTAAGCCATTTAATAAGTAGGTCTATCTGTTCCGAGTCTGAAACTTGTAGTTCGTCTATGACGTTTTTAAAGCTGACTTTCCATGTATGAAAGGATTCTGCCTGGTCGTTAAAGCTTGTAAGCCGGGAGAACAGCAAGTCCTTGCGAAGGAGAAATCTGGTTATCTCTAACGTAGGATTGTTTTGCTGCAGGTGTGCAGAAGGGGTCTCTTCTAGAACGCCTTGTTTCATGTGTGAGACAGGGATCTCTTTTATATTGCCTTGTTTTTGGTGTTCAACAGGGACCTCATCTGAAAGGCCTAGTTTTTGTATGCCGGTTACTGGGATTAATGTTACTTCCGGTGAATTAGTATCAGAGGGCAAGACAGCAGGTGTCTTTGACGGCAAGTTTAGTGCCACAGATGGCACGAACGCTGGTGCTTCATGACTCAGCTCAATCTTAACGGGAATTTGTTTTATCTTTTGAGGTCCTGCTACGTCCCTTTTAGCAGTTGGTACATGATGCTTATTGACGAACTCTAGCTAACGCTGGAGAGGGTGTTCAGTTTCATCAGGCTAAATGCTTGGCTGCCGTCATATTCCTGGATACGAGCCTCGGCTTCTGCGGCTGCAGCTTCTCTTTGTGCTTCTAGAATGTTTATAGCAGCTTTAATTTCGGCTTTTTCCCGTGTTGCACGCGCAGCCTCCTCTACCATTAAAGTTTTCCTGCGTATGGCCTTACGTTTCAATTCAGCTTTCTGGTGTGCAGCCTCAGCATTTCTACGTATGGCCTCTTGTTCCGCCTCGGCTTTTCTGCTTGTGGCTTCTTGATCTGTTCTGATGGCTTCTTGTTCTGCTGTGATGGCTTCTTGTTCCGCCTCGGCTTTTATTTCATTTTGCTTGAAAAGAGTCTGTTCTTCTATCATTGCCTCCTGCTTCAGGAGCAAGGCCTGTTTTTCAGCAAAGGCTATCTGAGATCTGGCAGCCTCTGCTTTGGCACGCTTCTTCCGTGCAAGAATTGACATGTCAGAGACGTTGGAGCTCCCACTGTGTGAGGTTTTCTTGCCTTTAGATGTCTTTGTTTTTGTAGATTTAGCCTTGTCAGGGCAAGGCGATGCTCATGTAAGGTTTCCATGACTAGTTCCACTCTGGACAGACGAAAATCCAATGAGAGATTACACGCGTCTATGTCTTTTTGACTCTCCAATGTCCTGGTCCTTTTCAGAAAGTCCGTGAGTCTACGATAATTCGTCAGTGAGTCTACGATAATTCGTACATGCTTTTTTATGCAAGTTTATCCTGTACTGTTAACAGTTGCTGGAGTTCTTTTGGAGGCTTGGTGATCTCCAATAACTGTGATTCTATATCTGACCAAAGGGTCTCTATTTCCTGACAGAACTTGTCACGTTTTTCTGTAAAAAACTCCTTTATCTTTTTCTGTGAGGTCACGCACTCGCCTAGTCTCGATATTTTCATCTGAAAGTGTTGTATTAGACGGATTTTGTAATAGTTCTTCAGAAATATCTCCCTCTGGGGTTTGAACCTCTTCTTGCTGTTCCGCGTGACTGGGATCCATGATGTAAATCAACTAACTGTAGGCAATGTTTGTTCAACGTTGTCGGTTTGCTGCCTAGGACGCACAAGCTGCGTCGCGTAGTGTCAAGGTAACAGCTACGAACGATGCTCTGTTGTATTTCCTGTTCAGGAGATGTGTAGACAAGTTGTTGTCAATTTACTGTATGTCAAGGGATGCCGCGTGCATGTCCTGACCATATATATAACCGTATAACCGACGATTGGGCTCAAGCAGAAAAGACTATCAGGTGCTGATACTTTAATCAAGAGTCAATCTAACAAATGGTAAAAAGCTGAAAATAAAATTAAATACAATTTTACAATGTGTTCAATTAATGTAATTAAAACGAAATGTCAAAAATAATAGATAGCACAGTCCGTTAACGTTGAATGCGAGAAAATGTTGTACTTTCAAAAACGGTTAAATTTCATGTATTTCACGGAGAGATTGTTCAAATATGTAGAGAGCAATTTGAAGGGTTCAAATACAATGTTGTAGAATTAACTCACTCTGTGGTTAGCCACGAATTATATCCAAGATGACGTTTGTCCTTAGCATGTTCTCCAGTACTGGTATGACCTTGCAATCTTCAGTTTTAGATACGTGTGAGAGAGGGAAAGGTAGCGACGATACGATGTTTTAACGTTCGTATAAGGTTATTTGTTAGTATCCGAAACAATGGTTTTCCCGTTTGAATGGTTTTACACTTGTAAATTGGGGCCCTTTAGAGCTTGTTGTTCGGTGTGAGCCAATGCTTTGTGCTGAAAGCTGTACATTGACCTATAATGGTTTACTTTTATAAATTGTTATTTGTATGTAGAGTTGTCTCATTGGTACTCACACCACATCACCTATATCTAGTGTCTTATTAAAGGGGCACTAGCTACGATATATATAAAAAAATAAAGTATGATTTTTTTAGATCAATCATTAATCAAATTGGAATAATGAAATATTAATTTGCTTTTAGCAATCAATTTCCTTTAATTTTGTTGAAATAAGCGATTAAACATAATTTTTGACTGATTCACTTGCAAGTGAAAACGTCATCATCATTCTAACCGGTATTCATGTGAACTTCAAGTTAACCCCTAGCTTGAGATTGACAACGCATGCATTGTACGTGTACTGGTTATTTAAAGAAAAAGAATGTCAACAATGAAAGTGAAACTACGGTAAATCATTTGATTACTAATTCGATGCACATAAAATCATTCTTATATGGTTAAAAACAATGAGAAACATCTATTTTTAATCTGTAAAATAAAATCAAACAGACCTATAAAAATGCAATTGCACGTGTTGGTTTAATCTATTCGTATCTTTATTTTTGTTTACATCGCTTATATGGTCATCCGAGGTCAAATCGATAGTTAATTAGATGGCGTCTGGACTAAAATACACACGAAACGAACCTATATATTATCTACCCCATGCTCTGTAAACTGTTTATTTTATACTTTTGATAGTTTGGATAAATGTTTTACATTGTTATAAACCAAATATGAGAATTTGAGTCAAATCGGTTACAATGAATTTGACAGCTAGTGCCCCTTTAATATAGATATATACAATATGAGTCAGTTTAGAACAGACATTAGGTGTAGAGTTGTACAAGAAAATTACACCAAATTAAGCACATACATATGTTATGTTCGTTTGAACATCGTGAACTAAGAACAATAAATTATTACCGTTATGAACCAAAAAAATCAATGACATTAACAGCCGTATGATTTTGTGAGCCCTGGGCAATGCAATGATAATGATTTTGTGATATTTCTGGTTGTATTGTTAAAAAAAACCACAATCACGTCAACGATGACAACTATCCACAATGGAAAACGGATCCAATGAAAGCCCGTTAGCAAAACAGAAACCATATAGATTCACAGTCCTAAAATAACAAAACTTACGAAAATTCTGCGGATGGGTGGCGAAGATACTTCGAAAATAGTAGGCGCGGTAGAGGCAGAGGAGGTATCAGTAAAAAACGTAATGGATAGGTAAAATATGGGTTTTGGAACATAAACAGCTTGAATGAACGACAAACAACTATACCGATGGAACTGACACTAGACGATAGGACAACTAGTACTTCTAATACAAACACTGTTTTAAAAAAAAATGAAAAACTGTTTAGATAAATTGTTAGAAAGTAATAAGCAAACCATTGACACTACTGCAATTATTAATATCTTTTAATATTTTTTACTCAGTGAGACATTGTTTAAAAAAGAAGTAAATGTTGTTTCTAAAAGTAAAAATGGCAAGTTACCAGGTATTGATAAGTTGTCAGTAGAATTATTTAGAAATAATACATTGATGTTTATTTTGCAAAAGCTATTTAATACATGCTTCAAGTATGGAAAACATCCTTTTGTAAGAGGTAAAAGTATAATAATTCCAATTGCTAAGTCTTTAACTGCAGATCGACAAGATCCTTTGTAATATAGGGGCAAAACAATGTTAGTAAAAAAATAATATATGTTTACTAAATTGGATGATCTAGAATTTAGTACAAAATTGTGTAGGTACATTGAAAGCAATAGATTATCTTGTAGAATATTGTATTGAACTAAATAGCAATATAACAGAATAGTTTAGCGTTAACTCAGGTTTAAACAAGGATATATATTATCGCCTGTTATGTTTAATATTTTCATTAACAGTTCAATTGATGTTATAAAATCACTAGATATTGGTGTAGACATTGATGGTTTAAAAGTTGGTATTATTTCATATGCTGATGACATTGTTTTAATGCTGGAGACGAAAATAATTTACAGGTTCTATTAGATTAAGATTCAATATTTTATTAAAGTCTCACCACTTGAAAAACATTACACATTCAAATACAAATATATAACATAGGCTAGCGTATAACATAAAATAGTCCATACATATATAAAACATATCGTATATTGAAAGTAAGATATCATTAGCTTAAATACGAAAACATAAACAATTGCCATTCTATTCAGAGTTATGAAAGACGAATTTATACAAGATACAATAAGTAATTGGCGTGCTAATAAGTGTTTGACGTAAGCTTAGGATAAACTAAAGTTGTGCATTTAAGAAACCCTTCGGTTCAACAAACATCTAAATCGTGTTTGTTAAATGATAATACAGTACAAATAGTTTCTGGTTACCAATACCTTGGTCTACTGTTGACAGAATTTCTCGATTGTAATGAGATGGCTAAATCTGTAGCAAGGTATGCAAGTGGAGCTGAGTTTATTGATTATTGAAAGTAAAGCACATTGTGGTTTCCAGCACAGTGGATTTACAACATTATTTGATACTCTGGTCTATCCTCGTTAATTTTCTTGTATAAACGCTGTCCAGAACAGAGCTATCAGGTTTGTTTATAGGTGTTGGCAAAAATACGCTAAATGATGCTATTTAAGGGGATATGAGCTGGAGACCATTTAGTGTAAGGCCGTGTTCACATTGACCTAAACTCGGTGTTGTGTAAGTGCAACTCACACGTAAACTAAACAAAATTACGTTCCCATTGATAAAACTCAATGTTTACATGTAGTGTAAATCATGTTTTGTCTACATGCAGTCGATACTCGATGTAGGCCGTGTGTAGATTAAGTGTACACAAAACTAGGCATTTAAAACATTAGTTTCACCGTGCATATTTAAGGAAGAAACGATTTTTTAATAAAATTGATATTTATAGCAATTATTTATGAAGTTCTTTACAGAAATATTTGTCTCAACTTGATATATTTATTTGTTTTGTTTAGAAATAAAACTTAACGTAGCATTATTAAGCCCTTATCAAGACCCAAAGCAGCATCATTGCTGAACACATAATTCATTTGAAAATTAAAGTCTTTCCGAATTGACTTAACTTACACAGAAATATTTGCCACTGGTCTTTACTCAAACAACGATTCACTCATAAAATTACTTAAAAAGTGTGGGATAAATGTATTGTTTGTCTAGTATCTCGGATCCGTGAAATTACACTTAAAAAGAAAAAAAAAACATTACCCACTCCCTTTATCAAATACTTCTTGGAGAAGAAATACCATTTGAACAAACAGAAAAGACAGAAATATAGTGATCCCTAATATCTCAATCCTTCTTCTTCGTCTGTAAGCACGCTGTTGCAGCCTACGTTTTCTAATGCTTAATCGAGACATCTTTAGTATCTTTAAACTACTGCAAATCATCAAAATGGCTTTCATAAAGAAGCAACCATTTAACTTAAAAAAAAAGGGGGGGGGGGTATTTTGTTTATTTATTTGAGTCAGAATTTTGCCGATCAAACGTTTTATTCCGATTTTTTTTTCGATGCTGGTAATCAATTTTTTTTTCTTCAACATTTAACACTATAATGTATGGGGAAACTCTTGATTCAGAATATTTTTTATCATCTGTAGAACCGGAATTGTTTTCTTTATCCAATTGGGGTTCGGAATATTTCCATCCCCCCTATTTAGAGTCAAATGGTCGTTCCCTTACTGCTAGAAAAGTTGTCCGAAAATGTTTCATTCGATTCTACGAAATGAACATTTAAATGACATAGAGTTTACAAATGTGAACAAATCTTATGTACAGGTAATTAAACAAGGTGTACAGATGTGAACAAATTTAATGTGAAACCAATGTCCAGTTCATTAAACTAATTGTAAACAAGTTTACTGTACATGAAATTTGGTGTGAACACGGCCTAAGACAATGGTCATGTATCTTTATACACTGTGCACTATGTAGTGTCATGAACAAAGACATAATGAATTAGAAAGTGTTCAAATGGTCACATACAAATGTTGTAACTAATAAGAAAAACTGGTGTAATGAAGTCATGAAAAAAATTAGATATTGGAATTTTTTATTGTTTGATAGTCTTAGTAGTGGGCTTCATTACAATATTGTGTTACAACTTGAAGATATTTTATGTGAATGCCGTTTGAATTTTCAGTTACGATTCACAGGATCTTACTCAGACTTGGGACGAATTCGAATCTGGAATTGTCCTGTCATGAACAACAGTAACAATCTAAATTAAAAATCGTGAATGTGTAACCCCGGCTTATTTCGACTCTATTTTAATGTCTCCGTGACAAATTGTCAGCGAGGCTAATTTTTTTATATCCCTGTTTTCCGCCTGTAAATCTAATTTACAATAACAGTGGTATATATATTAAATGCTACCACTCTATCAGCATATATGCTAAATCCTAAGTAAAGTAAAGTTTCTGCTTTAATGTAAAAAAAATTATATTTTTGAAATGGGTTATCTAAGCAAAAGCAAATTCAGGATATGATGTACAATGTACATGTAGATGTTTAAACTATTTTTGCCGAACACTGCTTTAAAACACATTTTCTAATATACATATGGAAATGGGGCATATATATTTCTTTCTGTAGAACCTCTAGTCTTGTTTTCATTCTGAATTCTGCTTAACATTGTAATTATCTATAGGCGAGCGCCAAAACAAGGATTCTGAGGTTTCCAATGCACCTACCGAACACTATATACTAGAATATATATATAAATATATACAACTCGTCTAAACATCAACCCAACAATGTTAGATCTGTAAATTTGCTTTTGCAAATTTTTGGTTCTTCCCTCGCCGGGATTCGAACCTATGCTTCTGTGATATCGTGACACCAACTCGCCTGCACTGCAGCCGTCCCGCTAGACCACACGACCACCTGGACTCTCAAAAAAAGAGCTTTTGCTGGCCATGTGTTACCTTTCCACGTCAGTTTTAATCTAGCGGCGTACTATAGTACATGATATATAAAGCATGAAGATGTTATTGTTACAGATCAGCTAAATTATCTATAGTAAAGGATCCTACAAATTAATGTAAGATACAGTCACAGAAAAAAAGAGAGTCGTTTTCACAAAATTACTTACGACTAAGATATTTCTCCTTATTACATTGGTTGCAATGAATTTAATTGATTTCCCAGTTAGATAAAAACCGATAATTATACCTCCGCTTTAAAAAAGGGGGGTATACTGTTTTACCTCTGTCTGTCCGTCCGTCAGTCCTTCCGTCCGTCTGTCCGTCAGTTAGTCCGTCCCATGAATATTTTTCGTCGCATTTTTCTCAGGAACTACAATACAAGGATTTCTGAAATTTGGTTTCATGGTTTATCTAAGTCAGCTATACCGTGTGATGCGTTTTCAGATTGATCACTTGACAACTTCCTGTTTACCGAACACTTGTATGATTTTACACATGATAGCCAAGTTAAAAAAATTTTGTCACACTTTTCTCAGGAACTACAATACAAGGATTTCTGAAATTTGGTTTCAGGATTTATATAAGTCAGCTATACCGTGTGATGCATTTTCAGATTCGTAACTCGACAACTTCCTGTTTACCGAACACTTGCATATTTTTACACTATGTATTTTTTCGTCGCATTTTTCTCAGGAACTACAATACAAGGATTTCTGAAATTTGGTTTCAGGGTTGATCTAAGTCAGCTATACCGTGTGATGCGTTTTCAGATTCATCACTCCTGTTTACGGAACACTTGCATATTTTTACACTATTTATATTATCCACTTGCGGCGGGGGTATCATCAGTGAGCAGTAGCTCGCAGTTTCACTTGTTTCACATGTGAAATAAACTTGGTTCAAAACAAATTGTGAATGCGTAGGTAAAAAAATATAGTTCTTGCCATGTTTTACATTCATTTCTTTAAAAAAAAAGCCATTTGCCAATGTAATAAATAGAATAACTAATTAAAGGATTCAATTAACAAAAAATATTCAACTCATGACCGAACAACACTGATAATTAACTCATGCACTACCTGCATTTGTGAATTAATGTGTTGTTGGGTCACACACTGAATATTTTTCTCTATTGGAATTCTATGATTAGTTATTCTATAATTATTTAATATTTAACACTATTTATAAAATTAGTATATTATGGAAAATATTACAAAAGTTTTAAAAATCTTAAAAGTATATGGAATATCTTAATAGTCCCAGCTGCTTACTCAGTCAATTCTATAATGTAAAAGAAAGAATTGCATTCATAATTTTTGATTGGAAGATTTTTACCATGTTTACAGGCAAGACCTATTTACGAACAGATATATTTGTATGTAAAGAAAAATCGGGAAATGGGTAAGATGAATTCTAGGATATTACTTGTGATTTCAGATAGATATATCTGGTCGTCACTCGTTTGAAGAATTTGAAATTGAAGAAGATGGTAAAACAACATTAGTAAAGAAACTGCATCTTTGGAAGCTGAAGACATCAGATAGCGGGCTGTATAAATGTCATGTACTCAATACAGATTCATCAGCCTCATTAAACTTTACAGATACAGGTAAATTTTAAGGCTTCTCTAGGTTTCAATTTTTATCAGATATTTAGAATCCTCTGGTTTTATCTGAGACACTGACATACCTGCCAACTTTTCAAAATGCTCATGGGAATTGAACATGCAAGATGGCTCTTATAGTCCTACAAAACCTTCATCATGTTCAATGGGGCCTTCACATATATTTTAATGTTGTATTTAAGCTCTTTCATACTTTTACAAGCATATTGCCATTGAAAATTAATTGTTTTGTTTAAAACTGTGGAAAAAAGTCTCTTTTAAAATTTCCATTTAGGAGCCTCCATGGGGGAGATCTCCCACAAATAGTGACAGTTGGGAGGTATGCACTGATAGAACTCATGTTGTTCCTCAAACTTTTGAATGATTGACATCAACTTCACCATTTAGAACTCTTGGTAATAGGATGAAAACCTCTATAAAAAAATGAAAAAAAATTATGTAAAAATTTTATTTAGAATTTCTGTACTCTGTAGATAAAACATCAGCTGAATGTACGTTACAATGTTAATTGGAAAGTACTAGAAATTGAAAAAAATGTGATTGAACTTTCATTGGAGGCACCAACACCAAAATAAAACAACAACCAAAATAACCCAATTAATGGTATGTGCTGTATTTCAATCATTACAACACATACTTTGTACTTAAAATTTTACAACATATTGTATGAAAACAAATATCATCATCCCACTTTTTTACGAAAAAAACCCTGAACATTATGGGCAGCAACTTTACAGTGATGAGGTGTAATTTGTCAAGGAACTTTTTGATCTGTCAAATATAAGTCCTGTTTGCGGATACTTAAAATCCCCAATGAACATTGTGTTATGCATTTTGTACGTTTCCTTTGTCTTTGTTTACAGCATGGCAATAAATAGAACTTCCGGTTACTGCATGGTTCCAAAATTCCTTAGGATCATGTCCGTTGATCATCGGGAACAGTTAGATTTTAAATGTGAAAACGTTTGATGTCGGTTAACATTTCAATGGCGGACAAGATAGAAGGTGTTGATTGTCGCTCTTAAATTGTTTTAGTTTAATATGAAACCAAGAAACAATTCTGAGTTATGACCGTGTACTATCATTAATATATTGGATATTGAACATTTAATTCTACACAAAAAAGCAAGTATGTACAACAGAGCCAAGTAATTAACATATAATGATACTCTGAAATTGACCATTGTTTACAATTGTAAACAAAAATGGCGGACCCTGAAAATCGCATTGTAAATAACTCATTAGTGGACACTCCTGTTGGAAATTCAATCGAAAGTGCACGCCAAGTTTTATATGGACAGCATCTTAACTATGTACCTTTCAACACACCAGCAAATCTGCATGGCAACCCACAACAGAAATTGGTTTTCTCCGATCAACCCTCCCCCCCCGAATTTCGAACGCACAAAATACACAAATCTGTCTAGAATCTATATTAAATGACATTTATACAAAACTGTCACATCTTGATGCTTTACCGTCGATTGATAAACGTCTAGGGGGGATCGAAAGCAGATTCTCATCATTAGAAACAGAACTTGCCGAAGTCAAGCAAGATATGAAGCAAATAGAAGGCAGAGTAACTGGATCTGAACACGTAGTTAAAAAGATTGAAAACAGATTTTGCTTTATAACAGAGGAATTCGATAATATGAGACAAGAAAATATGGAACTAAAAGAAAAGCTTCTCGAAGTTCAGTCAAGGTCGATGAGGGGAAATCTTTTTTTTGGTGGTATACTCGAAGATCCGAGGGAAAAAGATGACTATGATAATATTGAAACGGAAACAGTCCTTAAGAAATTTATCAAAGAAAAACTTAAGATAAACGAAGAAATCAAATTTCATATTGTTCACCGCCTCCGACCACGCAAGGACGCTAAACCAAGAACCATAGTAGCTAAATTTGAAAGTCGAAAGGATAGAAACAAAGTTCTTAGAGCTGCCCCTGCTAAACTGAAAGAAACATCTTTCAGCGTCTTTGAGCAATATCCATACGAAATGGTAGAAAGAAGAAATGTTCTATGGCCTATTTTCAAACGAGAACAACGTCTAG
The DNA here is from genome assembly GCF_963676685.1 of Mytilus edulis. Taxonomy (NCBI): domain Eukaryota; kingdom Metazoa; phylum Mollusca; class Bivalvia; order Mytilida; family Mytilidae; genus Mytilus; species Mytilus edulis. The sequence continues at coordinate 53,211,319 of NC_092350.1, forward strand.
GAAATCATGCACGTCTTAAGGAAGACAAGCTATACGTCAATGGTCACAGAATATATCCTGAAGATGTAATTGAAGCTCAGAAAAATGCATCCAATGTACCCAACAACCCTTCGCAAGACAACATGTATCCATCTCAACAAGGCAGTCAATTTCCAAGGGAGCACTTTGGCTCACGAGACGAATCAAGAGCAGGTTTTTGCCGTCCCCGCCACATATAGGACAGGCAAACAAGAGGACAGTTGAACTTTAAACCCAGTATATGTAACAATTCTCACTCATTAAATATTTCATGCTTAAATGTATGTGGCCTAAAAAATCGATTAATATTTAAAGAATTTACTGATTTGATTGAACTAAATGACATTTTTGTATGTATTGAGTCAAAACTAGATGATTTAGACCAGCTTAACTTGCCGAAGGGATGTGATTATTTTACCAAAAATAGAAAAAAAATTGAACGAAAATCTGGAGGATTACAGTTATTTTTAAAAAATGTTTAAAAAATTTTCTTACATTCATTAACACAGACTCTGAGTTTGTACTTTGGGTTAAAGTAGATATTCCAATGCAATTAACTAAAATTATGTTTGGTTGTATTTATGTACCTCCCGAAAATTCAAGGTACTCCTCCAAGGATGCCTTTGATGAAATTGAAACAGAATTAATTACGTTAAAAGATCAAAGCACTGCAACTGCACTACTTGGCGATTTAAATGCCAGAACAGGCCCGGGTCTCTTTGTGATTATATTATACCAGACGATGAACTTTCAAAAATTTTGAATTATGATGGAATAGATGAGATAGATAGATGTTTATATGACTATTACAATTTATGTTTATATAATGTATCCTTACAAAGATCGTCTGAGGACAAAGGTCGCATCAATGTATATGGTAACAAACTTTTGCAATTATGTAAAAACAATTGTTTATATATTGCCAATGGCAGAATTGGTAACGACAAAAATATGGGCAAAGTAACTAGCAAAGAAACTAGTCTAGTTGATTACTTAATAGTATCAGGAGATTTGTTCCCCTATATTACGGAATTTGAAGTTATTGATTTTGATTCGTTATTTTCTGATATTCATTGTAGATTGCTATTCAATCTTTCAGCGATGTTACCTGATGATTTGCTTGATAAAAAACAATTCACCGAATGTGCCTAGTAAGCATATCCGTTGGATTGGTGACAAAAGAGATCAATTTGTTGACAGCGTTGAAAGTAAATTGACCATTGATAACTTGTCGAACCAGTTAGACACGCTTGATATAACAAATGAAAATTTTCAAACTGACCTTAACGAATTAGTCGAAAGTTTAAATAAAGTGTTTCTTGATTCAGCCATCGAAAATTTCGGAAATAAACCCGCCAAAATTAATGAGGCTTGTTTAGGGGGGGTATCAATATCCCATATCCCATTAAGTTTTTATCCCAATATCCCTTATCCCTATAATGTTTACCCCTAATATCCCAATAAATATTTTTTACAAATATCCCATATCCCTAAAACTATTTTGAAATATCTCAAAAAATCATTATAAATTCATTCCCAAGCCCATTTTTTCCCTCATCATCACATCGTCAACAATTTTGACAGGGAAAACAAACTGTGTTTAAGGAAATTTACAGTATAAAATTGAGAATGGAAATGGGGAATGTGTCGAAGAGACAACAACCCGACCAAATAAAAAACAACAGCAGAGGGTCACCAACAGGTCTTCAATGTAGCGAGAAATTCCCGCACCCGGAGGCGTCCTTCAGCTGGCCCCTAAACAAATATATACTAGTCCAGTGATAATGAACGCCATACTAATTTCCAAATTGTACACAAGAAACTAAAATTAAAATAATACAAGACTAACAAAGGCCAGAGGCTCCTGACTTGGGACAGGCGCAAAAATGCGGCGGGGTTAAACATGTTTGTGAGATCTCAACCCTCCCCCTATACCTCTAACCAATGTAGAAAAGTAAACGCATAACAATACGCACATTAAAATTTAGTTCAAGAGAAGTCCAAGTCTGATGTCAGAAGATGTAACCAAAGAAAATAAACAAAATGACAATAATACATAAATAACAACAGACTACTAGCAGTTAACTGACATGCCAGCTCCAGACTTCAATTAAACTGACTAAAAGATTATGATTTCATCATATGAACATCAGGCACAATCCTTCCCGTTAGGGGTTTAGTATCATACCATCATAACATATATGAGAAGAACATAACCCGTGTCATGCCAACAACTGTTTTTAGAATAAATGTGTTTAGTTCCGATGCAAAGACCTTATCAGTGACTCAATATTAACGCCAAAATATGCAATCTTTAATGACTTGACAACAGTATCGTAATTATATCCCTTCTTAATAAGTCTATTCAAAGGTTTTGTAAGTTTCTGAGGTGAATACTGACACCTTTGTGCTTTATAAAGAATATTTCCATAAAAAATTGGATGTGAAATACCTGAACGTATTAGAAATCTGCATGTTGAGCTATATTGTGTATACTTCCAGTGTTAAATAATAATATATGTGTCCAAAAGATGAAGTGTTCCATCTTAGAGCCTTGTATAACAATCTCTTTTTATAAGATCTTAAACGATAAATTTAGTGTAAGGGGTCTAATTTCAGACTTTTTTTTTTAATTGTTCAAACCGTGATGCATATGACTGTAAAATTTCATTTTGATAGCATTCTTCTTTCATTGATAAGAAACTTCATCCTACACGTTAACCTATGTTGGAAAGAACAGAAGGACTCAACCCTGTCTCTTGTCCGAGATTGCTCTGACTTCCAACGGCTGTTTTGCCAGACAAGCTGAGACTGTGGGACGTCAGAGCACGTCCATATCAAAAAGTGGATATTTAGCATGCAAGTTCAATAACTCAAAATTTAACACAAGAAAGCTTTCTGCTAATGTACCTACATTACACTTAACTGTTGCAATGTTTTTACAGCAGGCAAAATTTGCACAGCCCTTGTTTGCAAAGAAATAACACAACATTTGACTCTGTGATCTTGAACTTTATGAATTACATAGATCCCAATATTTTTGTTACTTTTTTTTAATTTCCTTCCTCACAACACCAGCATGGCCAGTAATAGAAAGAAAATATATTAATTTACATTGATTATTTAGTAATTATTCGTTATTAACATAGTTTATACTGCGAAATATCTACTTTTTGATATGGGACGTGCTCTGACGTCCCTCGGCCCCAGCTTGTCTGGCAATACTGCCGTTGCACATCAGAGCAATCTGTGAAACGTGGAGACCTCTGAAGATCCTCGCCACGTAAAAAATAAAGAGGTAAAACACTAGAAAATATCCTGTAATCATATAAAGCATCAAAACAAATAAAAACATTGACAACAATAAGGCTTAACTCAGCAGATGGATACATCTAACAAAAATCTATGATTATTTTAAGAAAATTATCAATGCATATGAGCATATAATATAAAAAAAGATGTGGTATGATCGCCAATGAGACAACTCTTCACAAGAGACCACGTGACACAGAAATTAACAACTATAGGTCACTGTACGACCTTCAACAATGAGCAAATCTCATACCGCATAGTTAGCTATAAAAGGTCCTGAAATGACAAACGTAGAACAATTCAAACGAGAAAACTAACGGCCTAATTTATGTATAAAAAAATGAACAAAAAACAAATATGTAACACAGCCACAAACGACAACCACTGAATTAAAGACTCCTGACTTTGGACAGGCACATACATACAGAATTTGGCGAGGTTAAACATGTTAGCGGGATCCCAACCCTCCCCTTAACCTGGGACAGTGGTGTAACAGTACAACATAAGAACGAACTATACAAATCAGTTGAAAAAGGCTTAACTCATCAGATGGATACAAATAGAAATACATCTAACAAAAACAGAGAGTGGACGTGACCGAGTACTTGTACATCCCATCAACAAAAAGACACCAAGTACAGATCTGAGAGTACTCGCAGTTACTGACAGCTAGTTCAAAGCCAATTACAACTAATAAAAATTAATGCATCTGAGACTAAATTATCAATCATTACACATCCAGCATCCAATGGCACGGTAAACAACATCTCCGTAAAAATGAGGATGTGCTATCCCGTTTGAAATAAGTTTTCGACAGGTAGAACCGAACTTCAAAACCAAATCTAGAATTTAGTAAAGATTTTAAGTGATTTGTGGTAACGAAATCCCTGACTTAATAATTTACCAGTAATACCTAGATTTCGTTCATTAAAATCCAAAACGTTACAACAGACACGGGCATAGCGGAGGAGTTGTGATATACAAACATCGTAAGATAGAGCCAAAGGAACATCACCATCCAAAAAAGGAAAATTAACAATAAGGAACAAAGTATGGAAAGCAAAACAAATACTTTTAAAATTATCAGTACATATGAGCATATATAAAATATCGAAAATAGATCAATACTTTTCGCTTTGGTTTGGATGACTATTAATTAAAACGACCATAAACTCAATTAAAATCAACAAAGCACTAAAATGACCTTTAATATTAAACTTTTTTGGGCAATTTTATCAAGTGAGATGTAAATATTTCTGTATTTAACTTTTAAATTCCACTTTTTTTTTTCATGTTAAAAATTCAATCCTTATAAATGCATCAATATCCCATATCCCATTTACTTTAAGGACTAATATCCCATATCCCTAAAATTAAAATGGCAAATATCCCATATCCCAATATACCCTATACAAGCCTATTAATCGAAATTCAAAACAACATCAACCGTGGTTTAATGCGCAATGTCGTTTTCATCAAGCAAAGAAAACACATAATTTATTTAAAACAGAGGAAAGTAGATACGATTTGAAAAAAGCTAGTAAGGCATATAAAACAGTAATGAACAAAAGTTACGAGGAGTTTCAATTTAGAGCTGAAAACGAGCTGCGTAGTATGGATCAACATGATCCAAAAAAATTATGGAATGTTTTGAATAATTTTGAAAGACCACAGGATAAAAACACACCAATCGATCTTGATGAACTTCACGCTTATTTTAAAAATTTGAACACAGACGGAGAACGAGATGATGTAGATTTTGAAATACCAGATTGCAATGACGAACGTGTAAATGCAATCTGAAATGGAATAATTACAGAAAATGAAATTTTTAAAGCCGTTAAAGATTTAAAAAACGGAAAAGCGCCAGGTTACGATATGGTCATTAATGAATATGTGAAATCTACCATTCAATTTATGATGCCCCTTTATCTTAAGTTATTTAATAAAATATTAGACTCTGGAGCCATTCTTGAAGCTTGGACATTAGGTATTATTTTGCCATTTTTCAAAAATAAGGGGGACCCCCTTAATCCTGACTCATACAAAGGAATTACTCTAGTATCGTTTCTGGGAAAATTATTTACTGCCATACTGAATGGGAGACTATCAAAATATGCAGACTTATTTGAAATAATTCCAAAAGCACAAGCTGGCTTCAGGAAAGGCTATTCAACTCTGGATAACATATTTTGTTTACATGTGCTGATAGAATTATATTTATCATTTGGTAAAAAAACTTTATTGTACGTTTATCGACTTTAAGAAAGCGTTTGATACTGTTTGGAGAATGGGGTTATGGCAAAAGTTGGTAAAAAATCAAGTTACAGGAAAAATTTTAAGAGTGATTTTTAATATGCATGATAACATTAAATCTTGTGTCAAAAAGGGAAATGATATTTCTGGCTTCTTTTCGAGTGATCTCGGGGTACGCCAAGGAGAAAATTTATCACCTTTTTTGTTTTCTATTTTTCTTTCGGATCTAGAAGAATTTTTGTGTGAAAATAACATAAATGGACTTGAAACAGTATCAACGCATTGTCAAGAACATATTGGACTATATTTACAAATTTTTATCTTATTTTATGCAGATGACACTATCATACTTGCTGAAACAGCAAGTGATATGCAAAATACATTAGATATGTTTGAATTATATTGTACTCAATGGAAACTTTCTGTGAACACAGATAAGACAAAGATTATGATATTTTCAAAAAGAAAAAGCAAAAGAAACCACTTACATGATTTTAAATTATATGGTTCTGATATTGAAATAGTAGATTTTTATCCTTATCTAGGCTTGCTGTTTAATTGTAACGGTAGATTTACAAATGCCAGAAAAAAATTGATAGAACAAGCAGAAAAGGCACTCAATGCTCTCTACAGAAAAATAAGGAATTTAAATATTCCTATTGATTTGCAACTAAAATTGTTTGATTCTTTGGTTGAACCCATACTGATTTACTCTTGTGAAATATGGGGTTTCGAAAACATAGATGCTTTAGAAAGAGTTCATTTAAAATTTTTGAAAAGAATTCTTTCATTAAGAAGCAGTACTCCTAATTATATGGTGTACGGTGAAACTGGCACGTATCCCTTGGAAATTAAAGTACGATTACGAATTTTATCATTCTGGTCAAAATTATTGTTAAACAGCACGAAATTATCAGGATTATTATACCAATTTTTGTATAAGATGCATAATTCTGGAAATATTGTTTCTAAGTGGATTAATTGTATTAGATCTACATTAGACAACACAGGTTTAAGCTATGTATGGAACAATCAATGTATTTTAAGAAATGTTGACATCAAAATATATATGTTAAGCAAATTTTACAAGATCAGTTTATTCAAAAGTGGTTTAGTGATGCTGAAAACTCTTCTAGAGGTGGATATTATTTACTGTTTAAAAACGCTTTTTGTTTAGAAAATTATTTGGTAAGATTGAAAAAAGAAAATACAATATATATTACCAAACTTAGATGCTCAAACATCAAAATTCCACTAGAAACTGGTCGATGGCATAATATTCCAAAAGAGGAAAGACTATGTACTTTGTGCAAAAATAATTGTATTGGAAATCAGTTTCATTACTTATTTGTATGTCAAAATGACGAGGTTAAAAAATTAAGACGTGCATATATCCCAAATTACTATATTGTTAACCCCTCAGAATATAAAATGAAAGGTTTGATGTCTTTATGTAATGTAAAAGTCTTAAATAACTTGTCTATTTTTATCAAAAAACTTATGAAATATCTATAATTTTAATATATTATCACTTACTATCATGTAATCGACTGGCTATCTCAGATCCCATTAGTATAGCTTTGAATAATTATCACGTGTTATGTATGTGTATACTTGTGTACAGAGAATTAGGTATAATGAACTATGTATGTATATTTCTTTCTATCTTGTTCACCATTGTAAATTATTACTTGTATTATTTGTCTGCCTCTTGTTACAGTGTAAACTGTCTAGAGTGTTAATAAAAGTTGCTAAGGTAGTGGAACATAAAATCCGAAAAATAGCAGTGCGTGCACTATATATAATGCTATATATGGGATCGAGGTACAGCTCCAATCTCTGTCATTTAATAAAATAAAGTATTTTACATAACCTAAATTAATGTTTGAAAAATGTTGTTAAAACATTTTCTATTAAATATTTTTTTGTAAATGTATTCATAATATTATTTTAGAATGTTGTTAAAATCAGAGACATATAATATAATTGTATTATATGTCTCTGTTAAAATATAAGCAACAAAATGTTTTATAAAGTCATTTTCTCAATATTAAATGCGAAACGTTTTTAAAATGTTTTGGGGTAAATGTGTTCATAATATTATTTTAAAATGTTGTCAAAATATTAGCAACAAAATGTTTTATAAATTCATTTTCTCAATATTGAAAGCGTAACGTTTTCAAAATGTTTTCATCAAATATTATGAAGAAATGTTGTTAAAATATCTCAAAGGCATGTTATTTAAACATTTCATGAAACATTTTTAGAAAATATTTTTAAAACATCGGAGTGATATTGTTAAGAATGTTCTACTTATTACTTTTAAAATGTTTTTCAGAGGTAGAACCTACATATCTTCTGAACATTTATAAAACATTCATACAAAATATCTTAAAAAATATTATCGAAAACATTTTTATGAATATTCTTACATCAAGGATTTGTATAGTAAGATCTTACTATACAAATCCTTGCTTACATCATTGTAAAAATATTTTCAAAAAATGTTTTAAATAAATGTTTTAAAAATCAAAGAAAAAATATTCACATAACATCACGAAAATATTTGTTTGACAACGTTTTGATAAGACATTTATACAACCTTATAAAAATGTTTTGAAAATGTTTTGTACTACCTGGGTTCTTCTTTATTTTACCTGTGCCTCACCAGGGCCACCAGAAAACATTCAAGCAGAAGTGCTATCCCATAATTCCATAGGTGTATACTGGTCCCCTCCCACCAACAGTGCTAATCTCCCTATGACATATGAAGTTCACTGCTGGAGGGAAAAGTTCATGTTTGAATATGACTACATAGAGAATAATACATGGCAAAATCCGTATCATATGTCGTATCATCCCGAGACATCAATATCAGCCAAAGGGCCTTTAGGCCCGAGGGATGATATTGGTCGAGGGTGATACGGCATGTGATACGGATTTTGCCATGTATTATACACTTTATCATATATTTCAACAGAAGAGTATTATATTATATGAACTGTTTTCTGATCCATAGCACTGGGTTACCTTCAGTTCTACTTTTGTCTTGTTTCCAGGCGCGGATCCAGAGGGGGGGTTCCGGGGGTTGGAACCCCCCCCTTTTTTTTGGCTGATCAATGCATTTGAATGGGAGCATATAGCTGGAACCCCCCGCCCCCCCCCCTCCCCACTTTTACTCTGGGTTGGGACCCCGCCCCCCCTTTTAAAATGGCTGGATCCGCCCCTGTGTTTCAAAGGCCTTAAAAGAACTGTTCAACTACTTATCCGAAGCACCTGGGTTACCTTACAATTTGCGTGCTGTTGTTTTAAAAATATTTTGTTTATTATTGTATTAATTTGTGTGTTTTATATTTTTCATACTTTCATTTAGTGTGCCAAAAAATATGAAAACTTGACGTTCGTGACGTCACATACAATATGAAAACTCGACGTTCGTGACGTCACATACCAAACAATGACGTCATTCAAAAAAATTACCTATTTTGAGGAAAATTTTTTAAGGATGTACTTAGGTGAGGTTAGGTAAAAATTAAGAAATTAAGAAATTAAAATTGATACTATAAGCTTGTAGAGCATCAATTAAGGATAAAGATAAGCTAAAAATATTGATAGGTCATGGACCTCCTTTTCGAGATATTTGAGATTTGAAATATGGCGGGAAAAGGCTGACTCTGACTTTTACCTTTTATTTGCATTGGTATCATATGGGTCTCAAAATAAAAGAAAGAAAATCAAGAATCTTCTAAAATTTTGGTAAATGACCTTTCATGAGCTATTAAGTCTTATATGAAAAAATAAATGGGTGTTATGGGGCAAAATATTTTACCTTGTATTGTATGGAAAAACTCCAAGGAGTCCGAACATTCGACACAAATTCCAAAACCTCACCTAAGTACATCCTTAAAGCAAAAAAAAAAAACTAAATGACTTTATGTAAAAAAAAAAAAAAAAAAAAAAGTAGGGGTGTGATAAAGGGTATGCGATAAAGGGTAGGGGTGTGATAAAGGGTATGCGATAAAGGGTGCGCATCAAAGTTGCGCGATATGGATTAAACAGCAGGCTATTTATCACATATGCAAAACTACTGTATTTACTACTAAACATATGATAAAAACATTTTATAGTCATAGATATTGGGGATCCTCAATACGTTATTCATTCATTGAAATACAATACAAAATATCACATTGGAGTTATAGCTGTAAACCAGTTTGGTAGATCTAATTTTAGCCATGTGGACAATGTGACGGTCACTACATTAGATTTGCCACCGCTGAAAATAAAGAATATCCGCATTATTAATCCAGTGGTAAGCATATAAACTTTAGTAATAAAAAATATTTGTATGCCCCCTCCCCCCCCCCCCCCCCCCTACGATAGTAGAGGAGCATTATGTTTTCTGGTCTGTGCCTCCGTTAATTCGTCCGATCGTCCGTCCGTCCATTCATTCGTTTGTTCGTCTGTCCTGCTCCAGGTTAAAGTTTTTGGTCAAGGTAGTTTTTGATGAATTTGAAGTCCAATCAACCTGAAACTTAATTAGTTTAAATTAGACTTATAATTAGAGTTCTGACCCCAATTTCATGGTCCACTGAACATACAAAATGATAGTGGGAGTGGGCATCGTGTCCTAGGGACACATTCTTGTTGGAAGGTAAATTTATAGACCGACCCACAAAATTGAGTTAAAAAATACATGGATAACTATTAAAATAGAATGCATCAAAAAATCACCTTATGATCTGAAAGAGTGGGAAAATATGTAGAATATATAGTGAATTAAACCTGGTTTGATGTTGTCATTTGATGTACCCTGGTACAAGTTATGCCGTTTCAACTAATATATTTTACTTCTGATATATCAATTATTACTTTTTTAAGAAATTTTGCCTTTTTTTTTCAGGTAACCTTGAATTCTGAGGACAGAATTAGTTCAGTCTGTGAGTATATAACATTTGAACAGATCTAATAAACATATTATGCTTTCAGTTAGGGTTTTATACAAGTCGTTTATATTTATTTGAAGATGTAAGTAATATTTACCATTGTTTACTTTGAATAAGTGAATTTGTAAAAGTTGTATTTCAAGGTTAGAATTATCTCCCCTTAATCTGAAAAATATTTCATATATACATGTACCTGTTTATTTATAACCCCTTAACAAACATGTTGAAACAACATTTTTATGATTTGATAATTCTTTAATCACAGTTTCATGATTTATCTTACACATTAATATTTTAAGCAAATAAATATATATTGCACACATACATGACATATAATTGATATTGTTCAGGCTATATACATACACAAGAGAAACAAAAATTTCTTAATAAAAGGAAAACTGCAAAAGTTGCTGTGCAGTTCCTTAACAAATACCCTCTTGGTGGCTTGTAAATGAGTAGTATTTTTAAGATATTAAACAGACGATTGAAACTAGTTGTCCATGAAATTATAGTATTTATTATAAGTGAAGACAACTATTACATGTACATGTACAGTGGGATTTCCAGTGACACTAGAACAATAGAAAAGTCACTCTTCTTATGAAAGAGATAGAAAAGGTCTAAAAACAGGAGAGACAATTTACGCATAAAACGCGATATGCATAGGGATGAATATCTCTTAAAACACAAAACCATTTTATAACTTTTATACAACCACTATAAATAAAGTCTATGTTAAAGCTAAATTTGTTAATATATGATTTTTTAATTGCCAAACATGCTGTTAATTGAACAACCTATTGTTCAACATAGGGGTGTGTAAAAACTGCCAGATTTGACTGCATATTTTTTTTTTTTTTTTGAAAAAAATATATATCAAACCTTAGCTTAATAATGTAGCTTTCTGGGTATCCAATTTTTAACGTGTTCCGAAATGTAGTTTCGTCACAAGAAGTTTTCAAAGTTGTGTCATTTTGTCTATATGAATGTCGGTAAATTCGTATGATCGAGCACACCGACAAGTGAGGGTCTGAATGGGGGGGGGGGTCTGTTATTCTGTAAACATTTAATTTTTACCCCTTTTTTCTCTAATCTTCAAAAGATAAGTCTATTCTTTAAAAGTGATTTTTTACGCATTATTCTCTAATTTTTTCCCCAATTTTCTTTAATCTTTAAAAAAAAGTAAAAAAACATTCTTTTAAATGAATGAGAACGGTGATTTCCAAACAACAGCAAGGCTTTCATTTGTTTCTCAACAATGACGTGTTGATGTGTATTATTCTGCATGATTAAAGTGCTAGTTCCTTGAAGTAACAAGTACAAATTCTCATCAGTTCTTTCCAGTGATTTTGACTACATATAAGAAGATGTGGTGTAATTGCCAATGAGACAACTCTTCAAAGAGACCAAATGACACATAAATTAACAACTATATGTCACTTTAAAAGACAACCGCATAGTCAGCTATAAACAGGGCCGGATTCAGGTTTTTTGAAAGAGGGGTCGTAGTTTGTAAAGATCGCCGAGCGGAGTGAGGCGAAATTTTTTTTTGGCCCCTTTTTAGGACTAAAAACATTAAATAAGTGAAATATGCACTTTTTAAACGGTTCCTGGCGTGGGGCATGCATATTTTGTAGTTGCTGGTAAGGTGTAAGGGTTGGACATTTTAGATGCTGTATCTCCCTTTGGATCCAAGAGCTATGTACTGATACATTTAATGTGTGATTTGTCAGTAAAACATAGGCATGGAAAATTCTCGCACGTTTGTTGTAAGTTAAGTTAGAATAACCTCACAGAGTTCTTGTTGTTAACAAGATATACGCTGGGCTATTCGATTGAATTTGAAATACGACCGACACGAGTTAAGAAAGACAAACAAGCAATTTTTATCCAAATGTTTGGTTGATATGTTTCACCCAACAATATTAAAGGAAATAAAGGGTTCCAAATCAATCAAAGGCTAAGAATGAGTCTGAAATGACAACGAATTTATAAATGCCGGCCGACAAATGAAGACATAAAGGCCACACCCAGCAGGCAGGTTGCAGTCTGCATGGTCTTGAAAAAAGCATTCCATATATCAGTTCGGCGAAACAGACATTCCGGTCAGACATGAAAACCCCTGCCACAAAAAAATATGCCCGCTTTTATTCATCATGTTCATTTAATGCTAAATAATTCTGTTGGGAATTTTCGTTTCTAATAGCAAAAAAGTGGACAAGATTTTTGTTTTGCGTCTAGAATTTTTGTTTAAGGCAAAAATCAGAGACAATTTTTTTTCTCTCAAATATCTAAGACTGTCTCCTCAAATCAAATGGTTCGTACTTACGACTTTAAATCTATATAGAGTTATGCTGACTGGGGATCATTATTCAGCTATATTATTTTAAAATAGGCTGGGGCGTTTGGGGTTAAACATGTTTCCGTAGTTAGATACTATTGCTGTGGAATTATTTTCATGAAAGTGTAATAGTCTATAGAGCATTACTTTCTGTTTGGTGGAATAGTGAAATAGAAGTCAATATGTTCTTGCTAAATCCTGTGTCGCTTTGAAGGTGTCACGATTGTCATCCTCAGCCTACGCAATGTGTTACTGTAATTTGAATTTCAAATGACTGAGAGACGTTTTATTCTTGAAACTTGAAACTTGAAAACTTGAAACTTTTTATTTCTCAAAGACCCCATCTGGGGTATGTGAATATAAACAGTTATAACAAACAATAACATATATACAAAATAATGAGATAATAGAATGACATGGTTACATATTCAATGGTATACATAAAGTACATGATTTAAGGGATTTGCAGTGGAAGGCAAATCTAATTTATAACAGACAGGACAATTTTACAAAATTTGGCAAGTTTGACAATTAAATTGTAGTCATCAGAACAAAAAAGTTCACAATACTTTATAGCATTTGGCTTTTTGTACACATTATAGGGCAAAAGCCTTTTTCTTTCATTCGAAAAAAAAGTACATTTAAATAGATAATGAAATTCATCACCAATTTCACATAAATTGCATAAATCGCAAATGCGATCATCACGTTCAACACCCCAAAAACGACCTTGTTCTATTGGCAATTTATGGTTCATACATCTAAAATTACAATATGCCTTTCGAAGATCATATGGTAGATCAACAATATATCTTTCAAAATTATGAATTGTTTTGAAAATTCTATAATTTAAACATTTAGCTGAATCATAAACAGTAGTAACCCATGTTTGTTTGAACTGATCACAAAGACATTGTTTGACTAGATTTGATATGACTACATTTTTTGGTACACTCTATGACAGCCAGTACTCTGAGAGACCACAATTATTAAGGGTTTTTTCAATACAAACAATCCATTTAGAATGGAAAAATTTCTTGATATGCATGTTATATAATAACTTGTACAAAGTAGCAGCAATTTTATCTTGCTTATTACAAATAATTCTTTTCCAGAATGCAACCATTCTACTTTTGATAAAAATATCAATAGGAAATTCGCCCTAGCCCCCCTCTGGATCCGCCACTGAATTAAAAGTCCGAGTTGAAGTATCGGAAACCAGTTCACATTGACTGAATCCTATAGTCTGTTATCACGAAACCAAAAAAGGTTTACCAAGTTTGTTTTCACTTTAATCATATTTTTACAATGCTAATTTTGATAATTTTCTTTAAATTTTAAGAAGGGAAAATTCTGTTAACAGTTAATTTTTAGCGTTTTCTTTTATTAATCATTCAATATTCATTATATTTTTAGACCACGCATTTCTCTAATCTTTATTTTTTTTGCCCGTTATTCTCTAATCTTCATTTTTTAAGGGCATTATTCTCTAATCATTTAACCCAATCCAAACCCTCACAAGTATATCGTTGGGACAACTCGATATAATGTAATCAATATACATGAAAGATACATGTAACCTAATGTGAAGTTTATCAAAATCATCATAACATAATTGATCAACACATTATGTTTGAAATACATGAGTCCTACAATATAAGATTTTAAAGGTGCATATCATTTACATTCAACGTTTTTATTGGATTTTTTTTTTACTACAATGTTTCCTCGAGGTTCAACGTTGATAGTAAAAAAAAATCCCAGAAATTTTTTGAATGATATTGTAAATGATATGAACCTTCAAATTCTTATAACATCGGAATAGAAAATATGTGATCCGAATTAACCATGCACGTGTGTTACAGAAGATTATGAACTTTTATGATGTACAGGGGGTAAGGGTTTTTCTTAAACAATATTATGATCCCAAATTTAATGAATTTTGTTGGCAATACTTTAATATAAACACTACATATAGCAAAGTATATATTAAATCTCAATGTATTATTATTAGGAAAAATGTTTGACTCGGTAAAAAAAAATCTTCCCCCTCCCCCCGTATTGCATGTAATGGTTTAAACCTAAAGGATTCGCACTAACTGTCTAAAAGGGGTCCGCTCCATTCTTGAATCAGTGATTTTGTTTATCATAAACAAAATATTGTCTCACACTGAAAGGGGCAGCCGGGCAACCTGCACAGCCCAGCTTGTCAAAACAACTAAGATTTACAAAAATGATTACAAACAAAAACCATCAGTTGGGCAATCTTACTGGAATCTGATTATCTCTACTGATAAATAATGCAACACTAATGACACATTTAAGTTTTGGAATGATTTTATTCACAAAGAATGTTTCTCATTGGTATACATTTCTATGCTCTTGTCTTTTCGGAGTTTATATTGGGGTATTAAAAATTGCTGCATGAAAGACACTAGTTCCACATTCCTATGCATATGATTGTCATATGTACGAGAATCATTCCATAAAATATCCGTTTGATATCCTTTCAATGCATGACACTGTCTAGTGGTTTTTCTGCCACAATTACAAGGAAAACCTGGCAAAACTTGTGCTAAATCAAACACTTCAATCTTACATCGCTATTGATGTTAAGCAATTATTTAAAGGGCCATCCGTAACTGTTGGGTTTTATGACAGTCTTCCTTCGATCCATACACACCATCGCTGCAAAATCATTTGAACATTCAATTAGATGATTATAATATTATTTGGCAATCCAAAGAGAACCTGTAAAAATCAGACCACAATAAACAGAGACCCCCAAAAAAGCCAATTTTACTTTACAATAGGCATGTCAAATCATCTTTTGGCTGTCAACAACAAATAAATAAAATCTAAATTTCGTAGCATTTTACCCCCCCCCCCCTTTTTTTTAACTGAATTTGTTCAAGGTATTGTGGTTTTACCCCTTTTAAGATTTCAGTATGTCATGTTGTATATCTTTTATAAATTAGATGAATTTCTAGCAAGTTTCTATGATATTCTTTATCATTTGACAAAATACTATGCATCTGAATTAAATTGTTTACTATTTGAAAAAGCGCGCCTTCTTTTACTTTAATTTACTTCCCTTTATTTCACATAGCAACACATATTAAAAACTGCCAGATTTGACTGCATATAATTTTTTTTCCCCAAAAAAAATATATGTCAAGCAGCATAATTTACTTTACAAATCCAGGCGCGGATCCAGAGGGGGGGTTCCGGGGGTTGGAACCCCCCCTTTTTTTTGGCTGATCAATGCATTTGAATGGGAGCATATAGCTGGAACCCCCCGCCCCCTTTTACTCTGGGTTGGGAACCCCCCCTTTTTAAAATGGCTGGATCCGCCCCTGAAATCTGGAGAAAATCAAGTTGTTCCGACTATACAGCTATAGGTTAGTATTAAAAAAAAATAATGAAAGAATGGCATGATTACAGGTTTGAACCCTGACGACACTTAAAATCGAAAATTCACTTATTTACCTATCATATGAAGATACGATGATCTGATAAACTTAACAATTAATAATTTACCTGGTGCATTATCATATTCACAGTCTTAGTTCGTCTGTGTTAGCTCATTTCAAGATAAGGGGTCAACAGCGTAGTCATCGCTGGGAACGTCATCGCTGAGAACGTTAGTCCACGGAGAGGACGCTAAGGAAAGATAACTGTGTCTGTATTATATATTTGAAATGTGTCATAGTTATCTCGCTTTAAATTAGTTTCCTAAGATTGACTGATCATAACAAAAACTTTTAACATATTTAAAGTAACTTGCATGAATCGAAAAAGATGTTATGTAATATGAAAATTCAAAGTAAAAAAAAACAAATATATACTGCGTTTAATTCTTTAAATCTTCATCAAATGCTCTTATTATTATAATAAATATTAGTATAATTGTTATGGTCATTATAATCTTTATTAGGTAACTAAATCGTACCTAATTCGTATGTGCATTCTTTATTCCGGTAAAAAGAGAAACTGCCAATGTTATCTGTATTTGTTTGCATTCACGAGTACATAATCATAAGAATAATTGTAAATCCCAATATAATTTGTAAAAGTAATTTTTAAAAACGTCCATGGTAAATATATCTGAAAAATCTTATAGTATTTACCTAATATACCTTATATAATGTACAAAAACGACCTGCGCGCTGATCTATTTATTTAAAAAAAAAAGAAGATCATTAATCATACAGAATAGTCAAAATAAATACGTTTGAAACATTTCTGAGCTTGATTTAATATTTCAATTTCTACTTACTAATAGAAGGTATACACCGTTACGTCTTAAGCAGAAATTTACTTTGATTATCACTCATTGTTCAAATAAATCATGTTCATAAGATGTATATACTCGCCGAATGTCCTATAAATAGATTTATTGACAGGACGACCTTTTTTTAACACATTTTTACGTAATAAAATGTTCATATCAGGGATGCAAATTCAACACCCTAAGTTTTAAATTAACTTTGAAATATCCTGTTATGGCCATAAATATGGCCATAAATTGTACGCAACTACAAAGTTCTAAGCGTTGGTTTATTCTGATGTCCTTTTAAAGTGATAATATGAAAATTGAAAGATAGACAACGTCTTGTCCGTGGATTAACTCTGTTGTCTACTAAAAAGTCAAATAATGGTTTTACAAAGTCCAGCGTCCGATAAATTCGTTATACGGTTAGCTACATCAAACGTCCTAAGCGTACTTTTCCAATAATATAAGTTATATGGTTCGCTACTGACCCCCTACGGATCCATAGAGGGTTAGTAAAACACATTTATAGTTCGTAATATAAAGTATTCGTTCCATACTCAGATTAACGAAGAGTTGTTTCTATGCCAAGAAACAAGTGTTTGAATTACCCGATATACGTAATTTACAGCAATTAATTATATTTATATGTTTGGTGTTCATCACGGAGATTTCAGGTATTCGTCCACCAGACAGGAACGAAACAACAGTGAAAACACAATTACCAATACGACAAACTTACTAGTTTAAGGTTAGCGGTCGATAACATCTGGTGCTAATATTTATGAGGGCAGCAACTTTCGTATAGAAAGTTAAAGAAAAATGTGTGATGCTTGAATTTTGAGTTCGTACAAAAAGGCGAAGACTAATAAGAGTTTGTCAAATATCTGATATCCACAATTTTTTTTATGATATTGTACCTTCTTTTATGATTAAAAAGTAATTTAAATCGACGATAAATATGTGTTCATTCATATGTTTTTAAGAAACAACAATGTATAATCATCAAGCGGGCCATTTTTAGCCGATTATACGGTATGCGTTTTTCTCATTGTTGAAGGTATTACGGTTGCATGTCATTAGTTTCATCCACTTCATTTGAGCTTAAGTAGATAATTGTCCCGTTGGCAATCATATCCCATTTCCTTATTTTTGTATACAAACGTCTTTCAGAAGGTGCGGTTTTCAATTATGAAATATTTACTGACGTCTGTAGAACACTAAGTAATATTTCCCTAATCAGAATTTGACGGGTACAGAACATACACAAAGCCATATCATCTTTCATATTTCATCAAAACTGCACCACAAGACCTTTTTAAATTCTTGTCTGACAGTGTTAACAAAACCTATAAGTTAAGTTTTTGACATATTTCAGTATTCGGGACTTTCAAACTGTTCCCCTTGTTCTGAATGTAGTGAAGCAAGCAACTGTAGTTTCATTTTGTTTTCGTCTTTGCAAAGTTCTTTTTTTTTCTGATGGAGATATTGGATTTTTTTGATTTTTTTTAACGGACTCGGACTTTGCCAACCTTAATCAAATCATTAATATGAGTGTTTTTGTTCGTTTTTTTCTGCAGTTTGTCACAAACATGTTTACTTTTTTTTATTTGGCAATAAAGTTTATTATTATTAATGGTGTTATCCATGTTTATGTGCGACAAAGTGGGAACTTTGATATGTTTTGTGAAAATTGCAGCGTTGGGTCTAAACCTATTGTATTTTTTTTTATTTATTGGATAAATTTCTTCTCCCTGAGTATATAAAATAAGGCCGTTGTTTTTTTTTTTTTGGTTTTTTGTTGTTGTTTGGATTGTTTTGCACTCGTGGTCCCTTTATACACAGCTACTTTTGCATAGGTACTATTTCTGTACTAAAAATTTGTAGTACTGGAAATCTGCTTTTAATATTCAGTACTATTTTGTTACTCTAAAATTATTGTAATATTTAGGTACCTGTATTTTACAGTACTTTATTTGTACTTGAAATTTAGGTACTACAGATTTTTGGTTATTACATTTTCAGCATTTTGAAAGTTTTTCTATTTCAAATCTCTTAAAATATTTAGTACAAATCAAGTACTGTAAAATACAAGTACCTAAATATTACAATAGTTTTAAAGTAAAGAAATAGTACTAAATATTAAAAGTAAATTTCCAGTAGTACTAATTTTTAGTACAGAAATAGTACCTATGGAAAAGTAGCTGTGTATAGCTTACTTACTTGTGTTTGGGAAATTACTATGCAAATATATTCTGACGTCAGGAAATCTAGAGTTCTCGACCTGTTAAATGTACATTGAAATGTTATACTATGGTCATTTAAGATTGGCACATCCAACGTCCTGAATCTGGAAAAATTATAACATCAACTCAAAAGTAATATTACGACCATAGAAGACTGGCACATCCAACGTCCTGTGCGTGGATTAATTAAAATTAGCATTGAAATATTATGTTATGGTCATTGAAGATTGGCACATCCAACGCCCTGAGTGTGGAATAATTCTAATGTACATTGAAAAGTAATATGATGGTCAAGTCGTTGAAGATTGGCACATCAAACGTCCAGAGCGTGGATTAAATATAATATCAACTAAAAAGTGATATTACGACTATATATAGAATAAAATTGAGAATGGAAATGGGGAATGTGTCAAAGAGACAACAACCCGACCATAGCAAAAACAACAGCAGAAGGTCACCAACAGGTCTTCAATGTAACGAGAAATTCCCGCACCCGTAGGCGTCCTTCAGCTGGCCCCTAAACAAATATATACTAGTTCAGTGATAATGAACGCAATACGTATTTCCAAATTAGTCACTGCGCGTGGATTAATTCTAATGTACATCGAAAAGTAATATTATGGTCATAGAAGACTGGCACATCCAACGTCCTGAGCGTGGATTAATTCTAATATCAATTAAAAAGTGACATTATGACCATAGAAGACTAGCACATCCAACGTCCTGAGCGTGGATTAATTCTGATGACATCTAAATAGTCATAGTATGGGCATAAAAGACTGGCACATCCAACGTCCTGAACGTGGATTAATTATAATATCAACTAAAAAGTAATATTACGACTATAGAAAACTGGTATATCCAACGTCCTGAGCGTGGATTTATTCTAATGTACATCGAAAAGGAGTATTATGGTCATAGAAGATTGTCACATCCAACGTCCTGAGCGTGGATTATTCTAATGTACAATGAAAAGTAATGTTATAATAAAAAAAGAGTGGAACATCCAGCGTCCTGAGCGTGGATTAATTCTTATGTACATTGACAAGTAATAGTATGGCGATAAAAGACTGGTACATCCAACGTCTTAAGCATGGATTAATTATAATATCAACTAAAAAGTAAGATTACGACTATAGAAGACTGGCACATCCAACGTCCAGAGCATGGATTATTTCTTATCTACATTGAAAAGTAATATTATGGTCATAGAAGATTGGCACATTCAACGTCCTGCGCGTGGATGATTTCTAATCTATATTGAAAAGTAGTATTATGGTTATAGAAGATTGGCACATCCAACGTTCTGAGCGTTGATTAAATTTTAATATACATTAAAAAGTAATATTATGGTAAAAAAAGAGTGGCACATCCAACGTCCTGAGCGTGGATTAATTATATTGTACAGTTAAAAGAAGGATTATGGTCATAGAAGACTGGCACATTCAACATCCTGGGTATTAATTAATTCTAATGTACATCGAAAAGGAACATTATGGTCAAAGAAGATTGTCACATCCAACGTTCTGAGCGTGGATTAATTCTAATGTACATTGAAAAGTAATATTATGGTAAAAAAAGAGTGGCACATCCAGCGTCCTGGGCGTGGATTATTTCTGATATCATCTAAATGTCATATTATGGCGATAAAAGACTGGCACATCCAAAGTCCTGAGCGTGGATTAATTCTAATATCAATTTAAAAGTAACATTATCACCATAGAAGACTACCACATCCAACGTCCTGAGCGTTGGTTAATTCTGGTTTCATCTAAATAGTCATAGTATTGGCATAAAAAACTGCCACATCCAACGTCCTAAGCGTGGATTAATTATAATATCAACTAAAAAATAATATTACAACTATAGAAGACTGGCACATCCAACGTCCTGAGCGTGGATTAATTTTTATGTACATTGAAAATTAATATTATGGTTAAAAAAGAGTGGCACATCCAGATTAATTCTGATGTCATCTAAATTGTCGTATCATGCCGATAAAAGACTGGCACATCCAACGTTCTGAGCGTGGATTAATTCTAATATCAATTTAAAAGTCATATTATGACCATAGAAGACTAGCAAATCTAACGTCCTGAGCGTGGATTAATTCTAATATCAATTAAAAAGTAACATTATGACCATAGAAGACTACCACATCCAACGTCCTGAGCGTTGATTAATTCTGGTGTCATCTAATTATATTGGACGAAAAAACAACTGTCCATACCAGTAACAGTCGTTGCACGACTGTCTTAGTCTGTAGAAGACAAGTAATGACTGTCAAATCTTTCATATTTCGTTGCAACAGTTCATTTATGTCTGTCCCAACTTTTCTACGGGTTGTGAAAGTCAAAAAATGCTACCATCAGTCATTTCAGAACTGTTGCAGTGGTTTACGGTGTTGTCACAGTCAAAATCTATTTATTACAGTCTTTCTAATAGTTGTGACAGTTGCATAATGTCCGTCCCAACCTTTTAATAGTTGGGACAGTTAAAATTTGTTTGTGTCAACTTTTCAGACGTTGATGCAGTCAAAAAATGTTTGTCACAACGTTTTTAGAGTTGGGACAGTCGTTAAATGTTTGTTACAACTTTCTAAAGGTTGGCACAGTCATTAAATGTTTATGACAACTTATAAAAGGTTGACACAGTCGTTAAATGTTTAAAACAAACACTTCATAGGTTGATACAGTCGGTAAATGTTTTAATAAATATTTTAGCGTAACGGTAGTCCATCAGTGTAAAAAAATAACGTCTCACCCGGCTCTCAAGATTTTATTTTGTTGTGAAATAGTCCATTACTTATACTATTATCGTCTATTGTAAACTTGTTTTGCTGTTTATTCATTTATTTTGCGATCGTTGTTTGTCTTTTGTAATTTTCCATTTATTGCCGTACCATTGTCCGTTCATTTTTGACAGTCATGTGCGTTTGACTTTAAATAATCCTTTTGATATCCTTACTTTTTATTTTATAATATCTGTTTTATAACATTTTCGTTCATAACTGGTTTTAAAAAGCAGAAGCTTTCGTTTAAAATAGTTTTAATATTATTGCAGAAGAATGAGAAGATGATAATGCGGGATTCATTCAAATTCATATTTGATAAATTCTACGCAATAGAAAAATGTACAAGGGTGTACCTGAAATAAATTTAAAGATTATGACTAAGTTACCAATATTGTACAGCATAATAAAACAGTTTTAATTCGAATAACACCAAGAGGGACATTTCCGATGATTAAAAAAATAATTAGTAAAATCTGTCAAGTTTCATTAAAAACGGAAAACAATTCTTCACCGTAAACGATTTATCCTCTTTAATTTTTTGTCGGCAAAAAAACAAAACAACCTGGGGACCTCAGGTCGGCAAACCAATCGTAACTACTCGGCCATTCTCACTATGCAGTACAATAACAATCGGAACTACTCGGCTTTTCTGGTTGCACGAAGAAAAAAACAATCAATCGGAACTACTCGGCTTTTCTGGTTGCACGAAGAAAAAAACCTCGTATGCACTAGGCGGATAAATCGCACTATTTTGTAAATCACGTGACATTATTTTACATCACATGACATGAAAATGAGCGATAAACCGCCATGCCTGTGTTGTGGTTTAAATGGGCATCTATGAGAAAACCATGCAGATGGTGCTCCATGTATAGTGTTTTGACATTTTATGTGACTGTTTATTTTATCTTCTATTATAAATCACCGGATTATAAATACTACGCAGTTTTTAACCTACAGCAGAGAATCTGACATTGTAAACAATAAGGCAATTAAATATCATCTGGTTTCTATCTTTCATACTTTTCTATGTATGTATCTATGAAATAGTTCAGTTTAATAAAATGTAGTTATAGAAGCAGTCACGTTTATTTAGTATAGTTGTGTTATATATATTAGAACCCAAATGCAGTTATAAATACACAACAGTTTGGCGACGAGGATGGGATTAATTGTCTTTAATTCAAAGGACTTTTCCGAAAATAATTTTCTGTGAAATTACCTTGGTTAATTAGACAATGGCAGGATATATGAGAAAATAGAGCCGTTTGATGATAGTACAGAAACGTGGAGTTCGTGCGTTGAAAGACTGGAACAATACTTTGCAGTGAACGCACTTGAAAATGAGAAGAAGGTTCCAGCTTTATTGACATTATTAGGTGGGAAAACCTATGGACTTCTTAGAAATTTGACTTTACCGGATAAACCCGCAACTAAATCGTATGACGATATTGTAAAGTTATTGAAAGACCATTTAAGTCCGAAACCATTGATTGTCGCAGAGAGATTTCGTTTTTATAAACGTTATCAAATACAAGGAGAAACTGTAAATAAATATGTAGCAGAACTTAGAAAGTTTGCCGAATATTGTGAATTTGGGAACTTAAATGAATCTTTAAGAGACCAGTTTGTGGTTGGACTTAAAGATGAACAGACACAAAAGAAACTGTTAACTGTGCCGGACTTAACTTTTGTGAAAGCTATCGGAATTGCTATAGCCGTAGAGACTGCAAACAAAGATGCAATTGAGTTAAGAGGGAAATTCAACACCGAAAGTTCTGTAAACAGGATACAACGACAGCAACGTAGACCGCCACCAAGTACAACAGATAGACAGAAATCGTTCGTATGCTACCGATGTAATGGAAAGAATCACAAAGCAGATACATGTAGATTTAAAGACGCGGTGTGTCACAGCTGTAATAAAAAAGGGCACATTCGTAAAGCGTGTAGATCATCCGGTAAACCGAAACAAAGACCGGCGCAAAAGAAGGTTAATTCCTTGGATAATCAATCACGGGAATACACAAGTGATGAGGATGATTACTTAGGAATTCACAGTGTTAAAAATTCCAATCAGGATTCAATTTGGATTACGCCAAATGTGCATGGAAAAGAAATTAGAATGGAGCTGGATACAGGTTCAGCCGTGTCAGTAATTTCTGCTCTGGATTACGACAAGTATTTTCAAAATGAAAAACTTGAAAGTGCAAATGTCACCCTGAAAACGTATTCAGGAGAGTTGTTAATTCCAACTGGATATATGAATGTGCAAGTTAAATATAATGGTCAATGTGAAAATCTTAAATTGTATGTAGTGCAAAAAGGTGGCCCTGCATTGTTTGGGCGTGATTGGTTAAGGAAAATCAATTTAGATTGGAAAAATCTCAAGTGGATTAATAAAATTTCAGTGTCAAGAAATTCAAATGAAAAGCTGGATTTATTACTGAAGGAGTATTCAAATGTATTCCGTGAGGGAATAGGGTGTGTTGCAGATATAAAAGCACATCTCACGTTAAAAGAAAATGCTTCACCGAAATTTGTAAAAGCTAGACCGGTGCCATTTTCAGTCAAACCGCAAGTGGAGCGAGAGCTAATAAGGCTTGAAAAGGATGGAATAATTTCAAAAGTCGACACAAGTGAATGGGCATCACCAATTGTCCCCGTTATGAAATCAAATGGTACAATTCGTATATGTGGAGATTTCAAAACCACCGTGAATCCTATGCTTAATGTGGATCAGTACCCGCTTCCGCGGACCGATGAGATATTCGCTACTCTCGCAGGAGGACAGAAATACACGAAACTGGATCTCCGTAATGCATATTTACATATGGAGGTAGACGATGAGTCAAAACCATTGATGACAATCAATACACACAAAGAACTGTATCGTTATAATAGGATGTTATTCGGAATTGCGTCAGCACCAGCTACATGTATATGGCAAAGAACAATGGACCAGGTATTAAATGGACTTGATAGTGTACAATGCATGTTGGACGACATGATTATAACGGGCCCTGATGACGAAACACACTTACAAAACTTGAAAAATGTGTTACAGAGACTTCAGAACTATGGTTTAAGGGCAAACTTGCAGAAATGTTCTTTCCTCAAGGACAAAGTCATATACTGCGGACATGAAATTAGTGCAGATGGACTCAGGAAAACTACAGACAAAGTACAAGCTGTAATGGAAACTCCGACTCCGAAAAATGTAAAGGATGTACGTGCATTCTTAGGACTGATAAACTATTATCACAGATTTATGCCTAATTCAGCAACTGTACTTAAACCATTAAATCAACTGCTAGAAAAAGAGCGAATATGGCGCTGGACAGACGATTGTGAAAAGGCCTTCAAAAAGGCAAAGGAGCTTATTACGTCAGACCAAGTGTTAACACACTACAACCCCGAATTACCAGTCCGTTTAGCGTGTGATGCTTCGCCATTCGGACTTGGAGCAGTGTTATCTCACGTTATGCCAGATGGATCGGAAAGACCAATTTCTTTCGCATCGAGGAGTCTTACAAAATCCGAAAAGAACTATGCACAAATCCAAAAGGAGGCGCTTGGAATAGTGTGGGGAGTGAAGAAATTTAACACATTTCTGTACGGTAGGAAATTTTCTTTAATTACTGATCATCAACCTTTAACAGCAATTTTTAATCCTGAAAAATCAATTCCTGTAACTACCGCCGCTAGGTTACAGCGTTATGCTATTTTTCTCTCTGGATTTACATACAACATCGAATACAAAAATACAAAGAAACACAATAATGCAGACGCATTATCGCGACTACCGATGCAAAGTGACATGAACATTAACAGTGAAGACGCAGATGATCTTTTTCACGTGTTACAAATTGAGGACCTTCCAATTACGAGCGCCGAAATTCAACGTGAAACTCGAAAAGAAAAGGTATTAGCATCAGTTTTGTACCAAGCAATGAACGGATGGGAAATAACGGACGATTCGTTAATGAAACCTTATTTCACTCGCAGAAATGAATTAACTGTTAGTCATGGTTGCCTTCTGTGGGGAATAAGAGTCATAATTCCGATTAAATTCAGGAATCGAATTCTAGAATTACTTCATAGTAGTCACCCGGGAGTGGTGAAAATGAAGGCGTTGGCCAGAGGACATGTCTGGTGGCCCGGTATAGACAGTGACATTGAACATTTAGTCAAAAGCTGCACTGGATGCCAGATAAATCAGCACGCACCAGCACTAACACCGTTACACCCATGGGAATGGCCCGAGACACCATGGCAACGAGTCCATATAGACTACGCAGGACCGTTTATAAACAGAATGTTTTTTGTTATGGTGGACGCGCATAGCAAGTGGCCTGAGGTTTTCGAAATGAAATCGATTACAGCAACAAAAACAATTGACATTATGAGACAAGTATTTGCTAGAAATGGAGTACCTGCTCATATTGTATCGGATAATGGACCAAGTTTTGCATCCGCAGAATTCGCAGAATTCTTGAGACAAAATGGAATAAAACACACGAAGTCAGCACCCTATCATCCAGCAACAAATGGACTTGTTGAGAGATTTATTCAAACATTTAAACAGTCAATGAAAGCAATGAAATGGGAATCTGGTGATGTAAACAAAAAGATCGCAAACTTCTTGCTGACGTATCGCCAGACACCACACACTAGCACCCACGAAACACCATCAAAACTGTTTCTAGGAAGGGACTTAAGATCTAGACTTCATTTGTTAAAACCAAACTTACGAAACACCGTTAGAGTGAGCCAGGAAAAATCTTGCGAAATAAGAATGAATAAGAAGGATAGACAATTTGAAGTAGGCGAAAGAGTTATTGCAAAGGACTATAGAGGAAAAGATCCGTGGGTAGCAGGAATTATAAGCGAGCGTGAAGGACCACTCATGTATAAAGTTTCAACTGACAACGGACACACATGGAGAAGGCATACAGAACAATTAAAGTCTACTCAAATGCCAAAATCGTATGAACAATCAATCGAAAACGATAACATTATAGTTGACAATACGGAGACACGCACACAACAACATGTGGCCGAAAAATCATCGGAGCAAACCAAAAACAATGAAATGTCAATGCCGCGACGAAATCCACTAAGAGAACGAAATCCACCAAAAAGATTAATTGCCGAAATGGAATAGTCAGTGTGCATAAATAGGACTTTTATGGTTACACATTATGAGGCATAATAACCCTCGTGTAATCATAATCAGACCAGGGTCTGATCTTGCATGATATTGAGAAAATATTGTAAACTGCATGACCTATCTTTCTATCTATACTCTTTATATTTGTTTTCAATTTGCTAGGTCAATTTTCATTCATAATTCTTATCACGCGAACACGTGATCACACGTTTGGAATTAGCAGGGAGGAACTATAGTGTTTTGACATTTTATGTGACTGTTTATTTTATCTTCTATTATAAATCACCGGATTATAAATACTACGCAGTTTTTAACCTACAGCAGAGAATCCGACATTGTAAACAATAAGGCAATTAAATATCATCTGGTTTCTATCTTTCATACTTTTCTATGTATGTATCTATGAAATAGTTCAGTTTAATAAAATGTAGTTATAGAAGCAGTCACGTTTATTTAGTATAGTTGTGTTATATATATAAGAACCCAAATGCAGTTATAAATACACAACACCATGCAAAGTTGTTTGATTTTGATGAAACTTTGCTGACATGTTCAGGTTGACCTCATATGAAAGTCATGCAAGTTTGAAGCCCTTACACTGCTGGTAACCATGGCAACGATAGGGATTTAGGGTATTTTCGAGTTTATTTATAGATGCATTTACTGAAATGCATAGATTTCATAAATTTCTCAAATAGAAATAAATACTATAATACTTCTGAGTGTTTAAATACTATAATAGCACAGATAGGATGTGTATGAAGTATAAATCACATAATTTCATTAAACATAATGATATATATATAGAAAATAAGGGTGTGGCAAAACACATAAAATGATAAAAAATATGGCCTTTTCATCTAATCACACTAAAACAGACACTACAGCCCAAAAGTCGCTTTAATTTACCCTAAATTTCAGAAATGCTTTGCATTTTCTTTGGTTCAAAATATTTTGAAGGGATTTCGGTTGCAAATTAATTTTATAGATTTTATTGATCATTTAGATAGCCTCCCCCCCCTTTTTTTTGTATTTTCGCAATAAATTGAGGAAAGTCTCATATTTTAATGAAACCAAGCATTCAAAAATAAATACTTGAATTATACAGATTGTAACATGCAATATAGGTAAATCAAATAGAAAATTCAAAGTGAAATGGATTTTTGTGTCACAAACAATAGTAAGCATAAGGCTTAAAAAAGGGGGGAGCTGCCAAAGACAATTTTTTTTTGGTATTTTTTTTAATTCCAAATTCCTTTAGTACACTTGTCCCTATTACTTTAAAGAGTAAAATCCATTCATTTCTTCCTAGTAATCCCATTTTTGGTTATTGCAGCTTGCTAATTACTAAAGTTGTATTCTGGTTACTGAAAAATGATATGAAATTCAATGTCAAGTTCATCATATTGAAAAATCTTAAGTATTGACATACAGAAGTTGTGTCTGACAGGTAAACAAAATTAAGACATGTTGCAACCTTTTACTTGCATGCTGGTTACCATATAAGTCATTTTGATCATGAGTACCTGAGACAGTGTGGATAAAATCTGAATTTCTATTGTACAAAGGGAGATAATCCAATAAAAATGCTGATTTTTAAAACCTTAAAATTGCATGTACATATTAATTTAAACTAACATACACTTCATCAATTTAATAAAATATAAACATATCTCTATTTGGTTATCTGGAGAGAGTGTTAATAGTGCATTTGAGCATATACTCTTGGTTTGCTTTTGTTGTAGTACTTTCTAAAATTCTCATAAAAAAAGGTCTAAATTTATAAATTCTCTATTAGCATTGATAGTGATACATTTTTAAATATCTCAATCTGTATAAATTATCATAAATGTTATTATTTTTTATAGCATTAGTATTATATTTAACAATCAATGAAGATGATACAATAACACTAAATGGTGCTTACATGCAAGAATAAGATTATTATAAACATACATAAAAAATAATTCGAATTGACTTAGCAGCACAAGACAATTGTTGCATTAGGTATGGATTTTAGGGAAGTATTAAATTGTTTCCATACTATCTTATAATAATTTACATATATGTAACTACATGAACTATGAAAGGTAATTTACTAATAATTCAATGAATAAAACTAGTTAGTCAATCTAAGAAACAATTTCTGACAAATGAAAATATTATTATGTTTATCAAATGGCCAAGTACATTCGTAATCTTCTTTATTGTCTTCAATACTGATGACCTTTAAATACAGAAGTAATTTTAGACTTCTTATTCGCTGATAAGAAAGCCTTGCTGATGGTGAGACAGTGAGAACATTCTATTTCCTAGCAAATATCTCTCTCTTCTCATTTGTGTTGCAACTGTGTGTTGACTTGGTGGTTTTCAAGACTTCAGCGAGATTCACATTGCCGTTTTTTTCCTTTTTTTCAAAGCATATGAGTTTCATTTCAATTTATTTTTATTTGAGCTTGCAATTTTTTAACATCAACAGGAAAAATCAAAGACAGATCAGAGCCTTATTCAAGTATCAGTCATATTATCTAAGTTTTTCTTCATCATAAACATGTTTATCAACAAAAATGTGTCTCAGCAATCAATCTTCTTTCATGAACTCCAGTTATTTTTGGATCACCAAATGTCTGTAAAAAATAATAAGAAGACAATTGTTATACATTAAATGATTGAAATTTTCTAAAAAGAAATTACTTATTAACTTTGTCTTAGTGTAAAATGTGTTTCGATTATCACAACTCTGACATTCCAGTACATAGAATAAGAAATAAAGTATACTAGCTAAAAATGGACCTAAATTTGATTTTTTTCTTATTCCAAGCTGCAGCAAACTTAATTTTAATGAAGTTAATTTTGCAGATTTCATCTTGTATTAATGACATTATGAATATACAAAAATAGGGGGATGAGTATTGATTGCAAATGAGACAAATATCCACAAAAGTTCAAATGAAATGAATGTAATGCCTCTGTACAACCTTCAACAATGAGAATAAAACAGCTCAAGGGTACATTCTATTACAAATACAGAGATTGCACCTTCATCAGGTTGGGGGGGGGGGGGGGGGGGGGGGGAGCACTTTATAGACACTACATTCAAACTTGATTCACATGATACAGTTCAGAATTTGGATTGTAATGAATTATTAGACACATCATACATGTAGGTTTCTGACACAGAATAAATGTGGTAAAAGAACTGATGATTTTGAAATTGGACTTGTGCCAATATCCAAAATCTAAAGTTTAAAAGACATGATTAGATTTATCATATCAAAGAACCCCATATATGCAATTTTTAATGAATTTAAACAAAGTTAAAGTTTGGACCCCAATTTGAATCAACTTGAAAACTGAGCCCAAATTATAAATCTAAACATGCTAAATGCATGATAACATTTAGCATAGAAAAAAAAACTTCAATAATATTTTAATAAACTAACAAAGGTTTTTTTGCCCCCATGATCTTTTTTGCAATTTGAAAACGAATATTAAAAATCTAAACATATAAGAAGTATTTAACCCAAAAAAGTACAATACACCTTTTAATTTTGCATAATATCAAAGAACACCAATTATTCAATTGTTTTATGAAATCAAGTTTAACTTTGGACCCTTTTGACCCTTTAGCTGATATAGACCAATTTAAAAACAATCCAACACATTTGAAATTGGTAAAACAATAAGCATAGGAATAAAATATATAATTAATTTTACAGCTAATTTCCTAAGGCATGTAAATCTAAGACTTCGGTTAGCTTGCATGGTTTGTTTGTATACTATACAATTGCAATTGACATAACGTCTAATTAAATTTAAAAGTACTCCATAAAGGTTCAAATATGCCTATATTTATTGTTTGAAGATATCAACCTTAATTACAAAGCTTGAATCAATATTTATACAAACAGAGCAAGCAAACCTATCAAAGTTTTACGCTACACGCATTAGGAAAATAGCTGTAATAATGGTAAAAGTGTTTTTTCAAAAATGAAAAATACAAATGTAGTCTTCAGGTTTACCATAAATGCATGTATACTATATATATAAATGAGGATATCAGTGTCAAGCTGACAAGAAAACATATTTTTTTCTAGGTTTAGTTCTTATAAAGAGAACAATTCCAATGATGAGTAATGAAAATTTTGTTGTGTAAATTGTACTGATATGGCCCTTAATTGATCATAAAAAAATTATTTGAGTGTTCTGTGTGTTATGTTTACTTTTTGTTCACCAGATTGTTAAAATTGAAGGGTTAATCTAATTCATTGATTATTTATCATGTTTTTACAATAATAAATGTAACTGGTCAATTTCCAATTTCTATATATGATTATATTTCACAAATAATGCCACAACACAGGTCTTATTTGCTGTCTATTTAGTAGTCTCTTGTTATGACTTGTTTGATTCATTTTTTTTATCAATTATATCATATATTTACCTATGTGATCTATCATATCTGCTTTCATTTTAACATTATTTTTGTGCTTTTCCATCTTCAACATTAACCTGTTGATAAGAAATAAAATATTGTATATTTGTACATTTGCATGATCAGTACAGTGAGTTACATCTACATGTACATTGTACATTAAGTTGGCTTAACATAATGCATTGGTTCATTGAAAATTTTTTTTTGTAGATATGATAATTAATTTGTGTAGATGTCATAAATGCTATGATATCAATCACATCATCAAGTAATTCATTTCTTCAGTATTGTTATTTTGAATTTGTTTTATCTGAGTAATCTGTAATGTTATAATCTCATGTTGCCCCTTCTGGGCCCTTTAATTTGGAATACATTTGTAGCATATTCTATTCAGATTCTATTTTATTAACGATAGAAGTAAAGACATGTACAAGGTCTCTTTCCATGTTTATAACTGTGATACAGCCATACAGGACCTGCACTAAGGAAATGTAAAGAAAAAGTCTCACAGTAACCAATTTTTAGAGAGAAAAATAACAGCTCATAATTTGTAAAACATTTTTTTGAGATTGAGAACCATATATTGTATCAATCTAGCTGCATTGTACAATGTACATGTAGTACTGGTAAAGGAATGAATAAAGACAGGAAATTCACAACTCTTTGGGAGCTATATTGTGACTTTAACAGTGCTTAATCAAAACCTGTCACAAAAATCTTTAGGGTAGGGATAAAAATAAAGGTAGGTAAGGGTAGTGCGGTTACCACACATACTTTTTAGTTGGCATAAATGTACAGTAGTTTTTGTATGTTTATGTAATTTATACGTGTTTCTCCTTTCTCCTTTTTTTAATATAAATTAGACCATTGATTTTCCTGTTCGAAGGATTTTACACTAGTAATTTAGGGGTCCTTTATCATGTTTATAGCTTGTTGTTCCGTGTGAGCCATGGCTCTGTGTTGAAGGCCGTACATTGACCTATAATGGTTTACTTTAATAAATTGTTATTTGGATGGATAGTTGTCTCATTGGCACTCATACCACATCTTCCTATATCTATCTACTGAATGTTTTCTATTTCAATGGGTTGTATTTTAAAAAAAAAGGATTTGAAGCAACCATTATTTTTAAATTAGGAGAAAAAAAACCCAGAGTCAATGGACTCTATTGACAATTTGTCAAACAAACTCAGGGCGAACAGACCTGATACCGGAGGGTTTTGTAATAGAATATATATTTTATCATGATTCTTGAGAGACTGATAGAGAAAAAAGTTTTTCTATTAAACTTTACAAGGCAAACACATAAATCTTTTAGTTTCAGAAGAATTTTAAATCATTATAAATGTATGTCAATGAAAATTAAATCAGTGTTTGCTTCAAGAAAATTATGTTAATACCCCCCCCCCCCTTTTTTTTCCCCCAAAGAGAAATGGTCTATGCTCTTCTTCCGATATTTATGTTTTGAATCAGATGTGATGTTTCTACAGTAGGTCTTTTTATGGTGTCAAATTGCTTTTTCTAACCACAAAAAAAAAATAACAAACTTACCAGAACCAACTGAAACTGAAAGTTTTGCTTTAAAATTTCCGTTGCTAGATTTGGAAGGGTCATGAAAGGATGGCAGCAACTCATTTTGTCTTCTTGTCTACTGCAATCCAACTCCTGTCCATGTTTGCAGCATATGCATTTTAAAATGTGAGTCTGAAAAACCTAGACATGATAGAGGGCCCTCATGGGGTTTTTGATTATGTGATTACTTGGCCGTTTTTTTAATGATTATTTGATTATTAAGCCAAATATTTCATGATTATTTGATTACCTAGGACTGTATTTTAGTTTATGATTATTTGATTACTAAAGATAAGCAAATATTTAATGATTATGTGATTATATTGGCAAAAAAATGGTGATTATGTGATTACTAGGACCCCCCCCCCCCATGAGGGGTCTCATGATAGTGATGGTCTAGCCTCATGAGTCATGTCTAGACTATCTGATCAGGATCAGACTTATCCCAGTGGCAGTGGGAATGTCTTTGCCACATGGTTTGCTATGTCTTTGTTACACTCTTTCAATAAAAATAAGTTTTTGGCTACACCGTACTCATCAAAAATATCATTATTTCCTATCCTTCTGCACATTTGTTGATTTCCCTCCTTCTGTTATTGGCACTAAATCTACCTTTTATTGTGAAGAGTTTTACAAAGGGAGATAATTTTAGCTATATTTTTAAGTTTTTCATCTTTCATTCAAATAAGCTTATATCAATTTGCAACCAAAATCCCGTTAAGGAATACTAGTTTGTAGTGAACCATAACGTTTAACAAAATATTTTTTTCAATTTGAGTGACTTTTGAGGTTTTATGGACATTTTCAGTACAGGCTGATTTCAAATTTAAGAAAAACACAATTATGTCAATAAAAATAAAAACAAAAATAAAGGTTGAAATAAGATCCAAATTACAGTTTATTTTAGTAGAAAGTCTGAATTTTAAGGCCAAACAAATTTTTTTGTCATATAATACTTTGAACTATTCAATAAAAAAAAACCCAAAATGTCCATTTTCAACAACATTTTCCAGCAAATTTGGTACTAAACAAGAATTGCCCTGTATTCACATAATTTGAGATAAATTGTCATTTTTTAACCATAGAACTATTAGATGTACTTAATACTTTACTAGGAACCCAAAATCAGCTGAAAATTCCACAACCCCTTTCATAATTTTTTTTTGATTTTGCATGGTTTTCTCGTAGACATCCATTTAAGAAAGAGTAAATATTTCGGCCTTTTCAGTAAAAAAAGTGAACTTGACAATATTAAATCAAACCTTCAGTTATTATTTGAAAATACAATCGACTTTAGACTTATCAGCAATACTGTTATATGTGACCACTGTGTAAATATTGTTAAAACTTTTAAAAATATCAAAGAGAAATTATCTCATGCAATTTTAAAATCTGAGAATGTCAATAATGAACCTACTACAAATGACCAACTAATAAAGACTCCAACTGCTAAGAACAGTAAGAAGAGATTGGCCTCAACACCAGCATCAGAATTGAGATTCAGATTAACACCCAAAAGAGAACCAGTTATTTCATCTCTGGTCCGATCATTCGAGAAGTTAAATACCCATACTAGTCTAAATGTAAAGGAAAGATCCGGTGTTTCTAGACGTCGGATTGATTTTGACAATGGTCACGACCATGACCATTCATATACAAAGGGTTCACCTTCATATGACATCAGACAAATCAGTGACCAAGACAGCAACCAGATTGAGGCTTTACTGTGCCAAAATTTGGACAGGTATATATATAATAATAATAAATGAATAAATAAACTTTATTTGGAGTCGGCAAGGTATACAAACAGAGACAACATAAGCTGAAATGAGCTTTTAACCGACATATATCACTGGCTTAATTTATGATTTAAGATAACCAGACTTTATGCAGCCACACAAAGTATATTTGAGAAGTTCATCTTGTGTACAATACATTTTAATTGACAATCAAGACTAATTTTATCATGTAACATTATATTTATTTATTTATTATGTAGATCACACATAATATTATAATCAGTCTAAAATTTAAAGTTTACATGTGTGTCAGTGAATGATAGATACATGTACCATGTAAATTGTAGAACTTGTAATTCAATACATATTTATAATTACCATATATATGCACCTAAAGAAAATAAAATGTTGATATTAACATGTAAGTATCTTTGTCGAAAAAGGTAAGAGTGATGATAAAGATCATAACATCTTAAGTTCACAGAAGAATAACTCACCCCTTTCTTATAAATTATAATTGAACATTTATACATGTATGTATGTCCTCCAATTGCATAATAAGGGTTTTTTGGCGCTGTTTTTCTTCTTTTAGTTGGACACCAGGTTCGAGCCCTGGGAACCCGAAGCAATTACTATATTGGAATGGATATATATACTGTATACTGAATACTGTACATAATCATCATGTATATGTATGTATGTACCATATGGTTTAAAATAGACCATGTAGACACATGCATGTAGCATATATATAGAGAGATATAAAAAAAATCTTCTGTTTGCAATGATCAAAATATTTGGTTGTGTAAATAAGATACATCTAAAACCCAATCTTTTTTTTTTTAATATTGATGTTTCAGTATCTTTGTACCAGTACCATAGGTAAGAGTTATTGTACCAGTAGAATAGCACAACAATTGTATTTATGTATGTGAACTAATATAATCTTGGTGATGGACTTATATGCATGTCTTTATATATTATCCTACTAAATTGAATATATGTCTTGTATATCTACTTCATTTCATTAGATAGCTTTTCTTAGGTGCAATGATTGACTCTTTTTTATTTTAAATATTCTGCTTTTTCTGTCAATGTCTGACTCTCTTTTACATATTGCCTTGTAAATCATCTAACCTTCATGCTGTTGCATTATGTACTCATACAACCTATTATTATATAGTATTCCATAGTTTCTGAACTTTAACTTGTTATGTAAAATTTAATTACAGTATCTTATGAAATATAATTAAAATTAATGTACATAACACTCATTAAGTCTTAAAATCTCCTCATATTAACAATCTATAATTCAATGTCCAAATAATGTCAAATACATGTAGACTATGTAATGGAAAATTGAAAATAATGTCATTTTGTTTTTAAAATTTATGATTTATTTTTTATTTTTTTAATTCTATTAAATATGACTATTTAAATCAATAAATATGAAATTGTACTTGAAGACTTTCAGTTAATTGTATTGAAAACTTGACTTTTTAATATTTATAATTTATAGTTAGAGAACATCAATAAAGTTGACCATTTTAAATATTTATGAAGAAAAAGATGATGAAAGTCTCAAAATCATTTTTTTTTGCAGTGAGTATGACAGTATTTGCAAAGAGATCAGTAAGCAGCTTTCTGAACTTGGAAACACAAAGAGCCTTCTTCTGAAGAATGATATTGGAAGACTACAGAATTCTGACATGTTTTCAGCATGTATTCTTGAAATGAATACACACTGTCCAGCTTTGCTACAGGTTAATGTATTTTTTAGCTTCAACAAAAGACGTGAAATCAAGGCTTAACAATCACAAATTCTGGTATAAGCGTCATCAACATTCAGGTTTAATTTGTGCATAGAAATGTTAATAATTTACACTTTTGCAAAATCTAAACAGATGGTTACCATAGTGCCTTAAGGCCCTGGGGAGAACACTACATGTTTATTGTAGTTTTCACTATTAAGTTGACTCAAATTTTGACAGTGCACATTTGAATCTTTAAGCTGACAGCAAGAATTGCATGTACAATTATAATGTCAGGGGAAAAAGCCTGCTAAAATTTGAATATCATTATTGAATATCAATGCATATTTAGGTTTATTTCATTTTATAAATTTCATGGTAACAATAGCTTCCCTGTTGCACTTGGATCAAGGGTGATTTCAAAAATGGCAATATCTTATTAACGCTAGACATACCGTTGTTTATATTATATAACTTTGTTAATGTGTAATGATAATATTGTATGTAATATGCCATCCAAGGGCCCTAATTTGATGAAATTAAACTAGTCTATTCTATATTAACTTCTTATTAAAGATGCTGTCGAATAATGATAAACAAGATATATATTTTATATTAGTTGTTAAGTATTCCCATTTTCATGATTGTAAAATGGACATTGACATTTCAATTTCAAATTAACATACAAGCAAGATATTTAAACAATTTACTCTTTTAGGTTTTAGTACATTCCTTAGGAAAACATGAGTCAATAGAGAAAAGAGTAGCCACTATAGCAACAATTTATGGAATGATCCTTCATAGTAGAAATGTACGTGCATCTTGCATTCAAAAGATCTTCTCAGCTTTGTTGATTCGTTGCCATGCAGATAATAAGGTATAGACAGATCATTCTTTGATGGTAATTTACCAAAAGATAAATAGAGTTATGGAAATCATTCAATTTCTATTATCTTTAAAAAAAAAAATAAAGGATAGGAGTATATTAACAAGAGACAATATTGCACAATATACATAGAAAAATTACAAGTTATCAATGAACAGGGCTTTTATTACAGTTCTTCGTCTTGATGGTCGATGTACCGTATTCAACAATGACCAAATCATGCATACCCTACAACGCAGTTAAGATGGTCCCTATCATTGACTTCAGTTGTACTATTGATAAAATTAAACCAAAGTTTAGTCTTGCTCACCACCCCCCTCAGAGTGACAATTTTTTATCCTATTATTAGGTACCTTCTCCATTGAGGAGTTCTCAAAAAAAATTATTATCATGATTATGACAATAGACAATTCATGATTAGTAATTAGGTGATAATGGGATGAAATTTCAATATTGCCTGCAAAAATTTTGATTAAAAACAATTTTACAAATTCTATTTTTAAAAATTAAAATCATGAAGATCATGCAAAAAGTGGCATAAAAAATACTGTGGAGGTGAAATATCTAGATTAACCTTGTTTTGTATAAAATGAACAGATTTAGTCAGAAGGATACATTTGATATTTTTCAAGAGCAAATAATCATGATAAGCAGTCATTAATTGAAAACCATTAACAGATTATTACAGATCTTTTCTTCTTTGATATTATTGAATACAAATAGTCACCAGATATTGCATGTTTTCTTTCTTATTTTAGTTATTAAATCGATTGCATAGTATACATCTGACATTATCTGAAAGTTCGAAAAGAAACATTATCAGAGAATTTGGCGAACAGCTGGAAGAAAAATTGATAAGAGATGTTTCTGATGGCAAAAATGGTAAACTCAATGGGGACAATTTAGACATTCGTGTTAACACAAATGATGTTAGAATGACCAATACAAACAAGGACTACCACTTTTTCGCTACAAATTTTGTTTTAAACAGAATTTCAATTGAAAAACAGCCTATTGTGCACCATGATTCCCCTGAACCAAGCCTGGAAATCTTCTTACCAAATGAAGCCGAGATATTGGTGTATAAAAATAGTCTAAAGATTCTTTTAGGACGTATTCTTGTTGAATACATGCCAGGATTTCAATGGATGAAGAAAGTTTTGCCAGATCATATAGATCATCCTCACAAAGAAGAGATGAAAAGAAAATCTGTGGTACATATGCTCCCTCTTTCCTTGAACAATGAATGCTCCTATGACGGATGTGTCAGAATTATGGATGAATACATTGAAATGATTAACAGATGGTATAGAAAAGCTGGCAGAGGTTGGTATTTTTCATGTAGAGGTATTTGACATTGGTTAGAAGTATAAGGGGAGGGTTGAGATCTCACAAACATGTTTAACCCTACTGCATTTTTGCACCTGTCCCAAGTCAGAATGCAATTAGGTCAATGATATAATCTTTTCCATCTTGGTGATATCCCTTTTTTAAGTACATTAATTGGATAGTTTTCTTATAAGCATTTATACATGTATGTATGTCCTCCAATTGCATTATAAGGGTTTTTTGGTGCTGTCTTTCTTCTTTTAGTTGGACACCAGGTTCGAGCCCTGGAAACCCGAAGCAATTACTATATTGGAATGGATATATATACTGTATACTGTATACTGTACATAATCATCATGTATATGTATGTATGTAGCATATGGTTTAAAATAGACACATGCATGTAGCATATATATATATATATATATAAAGAGAGAGAGAGATATAAAAAAAATCTTCTGTTTACAATGATCAAAATGTTTGGTTGTGTAAATTATAAGATACATCTAAAACCAAATCTATCATTTTTAATATTGATGTTTTAGTATCTTTGTACCGGTACTATAGGTAAGAGTTATTGTACCAGTAGAATAAGACAACAATTGTGTATATATATATTTATGTGAACTAATATAATCTTGGTGATGGACTAATATGCATGTCTTTATATATAATCCTACTAAATTGAATATATGTCTTGTATATCTACTTCATTTAATTAGATAGCTTTGCCATGATCGACTTTTTTTAAAATATTCTGCTTTTCTGAGCGTAAAAATACATGTAAACATATTTTAATTATATCATAAACATATAGTTTGTATAACAATGTATAAGCACAAGTTTGTTTACACATGACTACTGGTATTAATTGAGGCCAAAAAAAAAGAAGTTTTATAGTTTTATCAATTATGAATGAATTCTTAAGAGCTTATCTTCACATGTGATTGGTTTCTATTATAAAATCGCATTTCAGCTGCAGAACTAGACACATTGCAGATTCCAGTTGGAGGAGATCAGCTTACCAGGGTCAGATTTCAAGGGGCAAAAACACTAAGAGCTGGAGCACACGCTAAGCAAGAAAGATTTGATCAGTTATACCCAATGGTAATTGAGCTGTTCCACACTCTTCAAGACTTTCTAGAGGTATTTTAAATGTATAAACCATTCTGTCAAAAGAGACTTACAAGTAAATAGTAGAAAACATATCCTATAAATGAAAAATGCTTAACATGGACAATTTATCATTTATATACCTAAAACATACAATGATACCACTAAGAAACTATAAAACATTCTAATGTAAGCTTTATCTTCTCAGAATAATTAGCTACTGGCTTGAAAATGTAATCAATACAATCATTGAAACATTAAAGAAATGTATGTATACTTAGAAAAAAAAGTGTTAAGCATTAACTGATGGATATTTAGTCCTGATGTTTTGCTGTATATCACCTAAAAGACTTTTAAGAAATTTTAAATTGTTTTATTTGTGATGTAACAAATTGGAGAATGGAAGAGAGAGTAAATGTAGATGGGACACAATGGCACACGGTACATAGAAAATACAAATTATCAATGAACATACTAGTTTTTATCATGTTTATATCTGGTCTTTATCTTGATAGTTATGAAGGGTCTTCAATAATGAAAGAATCATTCATACACTTCCACAATGTAAAAAAAAAGATGGTTGTATATGAGTACCAGTCAAAAGAACTAGGGAAACAAGGGCCATTCTTAAGTTTAATTTGTAGAATGGTAAACTTTCAGTGCCTTTTTTGTAACTTTTACATCATTTGGTCTCTGTTCATGCTGTGGGAGAGTTGTCTCATTGGTAATATCATACAACATCTTTTTAGTTTCACATGTACATTATGCTTATCCTTTTATTTTATTTCTTTTTAAGAAACCGACCAAAAGATTTCTGAAATTAGGTAATAGCAGAGACCAGGGGACTTTGGCAAACCTGAAGATTTTGATTCAGAGGTCAAATGTCAATGGAAAGGTGAAAAGTAGATTTGAGGTATGTGAGCATACTGTTCAGGTACTTTTAAAAATGGATCTTAAAATGAAAGCTAAATTTATCTCCAATTAATGTTGTCTTCATCAATTTTAGAATGTGTACATCAATGAAATATGAAAAAATTTATGTACAAAAAATTAATGAAAAACAAATATGTAACAGATAAACAAACAACAACCACTAAATTACAGGCTCCTGACTTTGGATAGGCACAAACAATATGCATTTATGTTATTGGTAAAACTCTTTTATTTTACAGCATCATAGCAATCAACACAATTTTAGGTTCATTGTTTTATTTCCTCTTGATAACAAAATTACATGTATAAATTTGTCAAATTATATTCAACTTTTTTGTTTAAAAAATAACCTGGTTATATAAAATACTGTTTTATTATTTCTTTTGGTTTATTTTTTAGGCTCATGAAGACTTTGTCCTTACTGTAGGGCATTCTTACTTTCTTGATTATGTGATGAAAAAATTTGATATGAAAGACTTGGACGACACACCAACCCACAAACTGTTACCTAAAAATATTAAACAGTTACATGCTCCTTCAAAACAGAAGATTTTTGATGCCATTATGGAGGAAGTGATAGCAGAAATTTACATACCCTATGAAACTCAGGTATTTATGAATAGAATTCTAAAAACACTTATCAGTTAAACCATTATTTTTGGGGTAATTACATTGCATGCATCAAAAAAATTATTTCATTATTGTAAATTACCGATATTTTTCTTTAATTTCACATTCTAATAGTTTAAGTTAACTATGACCATTTAAGTTTGTTTTTTATATCATAGTTTGGTATGTCGTCATCATAGTTGTCTTGTTAATGAAACAGCAATCTTACAGTATATGAATTTACATATCAGTGACATCGGGATGATAACTTTACTTTCTATTGGTCAAAAGGCAAAATAATTCTGGAATCACAAGTTTCATAAAATAATTTAGACAAACTGTATCACCATTTACTGATGGCTTCGTCATGTCAAAAGTGGAGTAATTTTTACAAATAAGATGGGACATGAAAGCCGAAAGATTTAATGTAGTAAATATAAGCAATTATATATCACAGTACAGTCTTGTATATTGCAGTCAGTTGATTTTAGTTTATGAAACAAATGTTCATTCATACCACAGATTTTTTTATTCATATTATCTATACATATACAGGCACCCAAAAAAGTGGATCTAAAACTACTGATAGCCAACCAGGCATACCAATGTTCTGCATCATTAGACAATAACACAGCAGTAGTTCCACTCTATATTAATGGTAGACAGACTATCATACAAGTTCCTGTTCCTAGACTACAAGAAGGCTGCAGCATAAATGTGAATGGTATTACAATTTTTATTCAGGAAGTGAAAAAGGGACACGATGACCTGTTTAATTATGTTCACAATTTTCTTCAATGGTATTTTATTATTTTGCAAATGGAAGATGCTATTCATGAAGGAGATATGGTTAGAACAAATGTAATCATTAAGACAATGATTCCATTTTTTTTCTCACACTCAGTTCTTTCTAAGTATTTTACCGAATGTATTGACTTCATTCTAAAGACTGAGTTCACTTTGCCACCTCATGTTGCTGCAGAGGTTAGGGCTGCATCTTTTGTTAATGTCCATGGTGGTATTGGGAAAAATAAGGCTGCAGACATGCACAAGGAAAATGAAGTGAAGTTAGTCAAAGATTTGATCAAAGGTCTTGGGGCAAACAAGACAGAAAAATCTATTATCGCAATGTCAAAAGCAGCACCAGTTATAAACGATGTAACAACAAACTTTGACAAAATGTTGAAATTGAACGACTTCAAAACAAAACATAAAAAGAGATCATCGGAGGAAGACATTCGTACTCTAGTTAAGAAGCTAAAAGATCTTGATCTTTGGAATTTTCATGAAAACAGAACACTAACATTATTCACTGGTATAGGTCAATCACCTTTCAACTTTAATACTGATGTGTTTTAAGGAATATGAAATCAACCATATTCAGACTGCAAAGGGATTTGCCATGTGAGGCAGATGATGATAACAATCATGATGATGACGATGAGGAAAGTGACATGGAAGATTAATTAAAACATATACATGTACTTGCATTTAAATAATTTACTGGTCATACATACAATTTATAAAAATCAAAAACGAAAAATGAAAAAATCTGTTATTGATGTGTAAATAAATTAATATGAAGTAGAAAGTTGAATGATGATGGAATTCAATGTTAGCCATGCCATGGTTCACTCAACAAGGGGAATTTTTGACAATACTATAAGAGTAATTGAATATTTTTTGCAGCATTTTGAGAAATGATTTTGCTATGAAAATGTGTACTATAAGTAAAAAAACAACTCCTTTAAAAAACGAAATTTCTGTATAAGGTCAATAGTTAGGTTGAATTTTTAAGCTTAAACTGTATTGGTTTAACAAGGATAATGAGTGTTTTGAAATATATGTCTAAATGTCAAAGCAGACTTACTTCTTTGCTTTTTTTCATAATAAAAAATAAGGCTATTAAAAACATTCAACAAGTTGTTATTTTGAATTAAATGCTGCACGTCAACACAATGTAAAACAGTGAGTTGTCTTATAAAAAATATATTGCATTTTTCACTAAAAAAATTATATTTAAGTAAGGTAACTGTAAAGCAAATTGAAAGTCAAAATATAATGGATCTACTCATGTGATATCATGAAATGGTAATTTCAATCAAAATTAGGCCACAATTGTCTACCTTACAAGACCTTGTTATGGGCTATAGTGAAAACATTCAAAATAGAATAATATATGTACTGTTATTTATAAGAGAACATTTCAAATGGGTTCTGTATTTTAATCTT
The DNA here is from genome assembly GCF_963676685.1 of Mytilus edulis. Classification (NCBI taxonomy): domain Eukaryota; kingdom Metazoa; phylum Mollusca; class Bivalvia; order Mytilida; family Mytilidae; genus Mytilus; species Mytilus edulis. The sequence continues at coordinate 53,255,277 of NC_092350.1, forward strand.
TGTCACTTTTGTTTATTGTAACTGCCTGCAGTAACTGCAACATTCATACATTGGTCCATTAAATTTGGTTTCATTAAAGCCAAAGTATTGTAGCAGCTGAAGTCTGAGACATTTATCTTTTGTCTTGCAGTACTGCACCATAGCGTCCGATAAACCCTTACGATTTTTCGCTAGATCATTGTTATTGAAGTACATTAGCGCCTCAGCTTTCTGACCCTTTCTTCCTGCTCTGCCAACCTCCTGGAAATATTTCTCCAATGTAGTTGGGGGCCTACAATGTATGATTTTAGTAATTGCGGGTGCATCTAGACCCATCCCCAATGCCACAGTTGCCAAAACCAACCTTAGTTTTGGTTCCTCTTTCCGTAGTTCAAACAGTATGTGTTGTTTCATTTGTGATGTATAATCCTTGTGAAACTGGCCAAAAATTCTATTTTCAGGAATTGCCTCACCTATGTACTGCTCCTCTTTTAACTCATAATTTATGAATTGGTAGAAATACCCCAATGCTTCTAAACTTTCTACGTACACTATTGTTAATGGGAATTTGTCCCGCTTAGTTTTAAGCTCTTGTGCAAGAGGAACAACAATATCATCATATTTGCTAAACTTCTGAAGGTTTGACAATCTTGTTTTTATTTCAAGGAACAAATTCGGTCGGTCTGGGTTTACTTTAATAATAGTTGGGTTGATATACTGAAGTATTCTGGAAAGGGATTGTATACAACTTGGTGTGGCAGATGCTGTTACAGCTAGGTGAGCAGCATTTGGAAAAAGAGCTGTTAATTCTCCAATCTGCTTAAACTTTGGTCTGAAATCTTCTCCCCTGCAATTTTAATAATATGAAATTTGACAGCAGAAAAGAAATCAGTAAAGGGTATGACTTTTTTTCATAAAATAACATAACAAAGCCTCCAAATACATGAAATAACATCACCTAAATATTAAATTTAAGTATAAAATCATAATTTCAGACTCATTAACAAGAGCAAGTCACTGCAGGATCGTCATGAGGTGTTATGATTTTGGAGATATGAAAATTAGTATGATTGGAAAAGAGACATGTCTAAAATTTGTACATATTTTGTATGCCAATGTGTATTTGCATTGTTGTTTATCACTGTAATTGACTGTACATATGTTGGGTTCTATCAATAAAATTGTTTTTATCTTGAATAACTGGAAGGAAATGATAAAAACATGTAGATGTCTTTAGATCAGAAACTCATTAAATAGATTTTAAGGTGAAAATCAAACAAATTATGAACTTTACTAAAACTAGATATAGTGTTATTTAAGAAGTCTTCAATAGAAAAAAACTAAATTACTAATTTTGTTGAAAACTTTGCAGCGACGAGAACATCTGTTCCCTAGCTCGCAAAAATTAAAAACTGATAAGAATACCTGTACATTTACCTGTAGTGGGTGTATTACACAGGTAAGGTGATCAGACATCCTAGGGATGTTTTTATTTCTAGATCACCTAGATGTTTGCGATGAGAACTAGTCAATGCGAATTATATTCTAATTTAATAAATGTCAATTTTCACTGGTTGCTATAATGAATATTATTAAAAATTATAAATGCATTTTAAACTTTAATTACAGAATCACAATAATAAATGCGCGCAATAATTTCTGAATTTACAGTAGTTCAAAGTTTCTAACAGATGTAAAAAAATATCAGTATTAAAGATTTATGCATGCAAATAATACTGGATGCATAAAACAATGCTCCAGCAAATAGTTTTACTATTTGTCAAAGTCTGTTTACTAAACTTTAGCAGTTATAGTCGACAAAAAAAGGTCCTTACATGAAAACAATAAGAAACAATTCAATTGAGAAAAATAACACCCTATAATTTATAATATGTAAAACAAACATGACTGACATGGGCCAATGTAAATCACTTTAAAACTACAGGGTTATGACCTGTTCTTGTGTTTTCGTTGGTGCTTTATTTGAAAATGCCATATCCTTAAATTTATTGCTCTAGGAATGCCATTGAATATAAGTTTCATTATAACAAAGTTCATCGAAGAACTTCTGTTAGGAGGAACAAATTTATAAATGACGATAACTCTTACTATTTTTCAGCAAAATTTTATGGTCTCTTGGAACCCACCACCTGAACATACACAGAATGGTGACCTGGTTTATTACCGTTTAGAATACAGAACTAAGTATGACGAGACAAGTAAAACTATGCTGGTTCCTGCTGATAAAAATGAAATGTTGTTATCAGGTACGGCTACTGTTTTATTATTTTGTGTAGTGTGCGCTTTTTTCATTTTCATTGTTCTTTTTTTTTGTATTCCCCTGTTTTAAAATAGTTGGGGGTATACTGTTTTACCTATCTGTCCATCCATCCATCTGTCTCATGAATATTTTTCATCACATCTTACTCAGGAACTACATTTCAAGATTTCTGGAAGTTGATTTTAAGGTATATATATGAGTCAGCTTTACTGTGTGATTTGTTTTCAGATTCATCACTCAACTTTTCCCTGTTTACCTTACTGGTATACTTTAAGCTGCTGTGGTATCATTAGTTAGCAGTATCTCACAGCTTCACTTGTTTTATATATAATAAACTGAATTATATTATAACTACAGCACAACTAATGTCATTGGTCTCTATCTTTTTCAGGTTTAGAAGAAGGTATAGTTTATGAGATGAGAGTGGCAGCTGTCACTGTCAATGGGACTGGACCATATTCAACATGGGTTCAAATGGTTGTTACAAAGAGTGGCACAGGTAAGGAATAATTGCTGTTTTAAAACCAACTTTTATTTCCAGGTGGTATTTTATAGTGGCATCTATACCTCTTACATACATAGCTAAAGTAATTAGAATGGTTAATTGGTCCGACCTTAATTGAAACAGTTTGCCATTTCAGAACCTAACTTTTGCGGTTTCAGAATCCAACTTATTCTGGGTAATATTTTAAAAAGCTTTTACCAAAACACTATTGGTTAAAACATTCTATACAATGGCAATTCAACCAATGGTGTGACACAATTTTCATTTTAGGGTACACACAATGAAATTACCAACAATTCTTTAGATTCTAAAACCCCCAATTGATCAAATCTAGATTTTGTGCAATAAGTTTTTATTACGTCATACATTGGTGAGAGTAGTCATTTTAATTTAATTGGAGATGACCAATTTCTATCAGAGAATGTATTCAATACTACATACCTGTTGTCCTTTTAAAAAACAATCAAACGATTAAACGCCTGAGGAATTTGTGTGGTAGCCTCTTTATTTTGTGTATATTGTAATTGTAAAATAAAGATGTATAATTATGTTAATATTAAATAAAACTTCAAAACATATTGTCTTATATAAACTTTTATTACACTGTAACGTTTCCATACATTATTCATGATTACTTGGATTTGATTGGTTTGTTTAAAGTTTTCAGTTCCAAGGTTCTTTGATAAGAGTTAGAAGGACTAATGGAGTCGAAATGGTCAGACGTTTATGTCCAGTAGCCATTGAAGTGTTTGAGAATTTATATTGAATAGTTATGATTGTATTACATTGACAGACTTGACATGTTGACAACTTGTAAGCTGTCATATAGATATCACTGTGTGATATACCAGTATGTATGTTTGAAGTGGTTTGTGACACGACAGTAACAACCTTGCTCCACAAGTTGGGTGTTTTACGTTACTGATTAAAATTATCCTGAACCCTAGCAAAGCGACATTAGTTTTCCTTGAGGCCTAAAAGGAGGGGGGTAGGAGGGGTCCTGATCCCGAAATCCCGGGCTTAAAAACACGATATCCTGAGGTCCCGAATTTAAATAAAGTTAAATCCCGGATCCCGAAATTTGAAAAAAAGAATTCCCGGATCCCGAAGGAGTAAATCCCGAAATCCCGAGCTTAAAAACACCGATCCTGGAGTCTCGATAAAGGTCCTATCCCCCCTCTAAAAGTCAGCTATTACATTGTATAAACTCTTACTTAAATTGATCTTAAGTATATTGAATTGTTTTTGACAATAAAGCTTTATACTCAGGACTTACGATCAATTGTAGACATATTTTATTTTGAAACCGATGTCAGGTATATACATGTATGATCATGTTTCATGTGAATGGCAACAATAAAATGTCTGGATAAGAATTGAACATTATAATTTTGAAGATCTTATGACTCCTTGATTATTTGTGTTCATGTACATGTATAACTAAAATATATTTTTTGACAGTTGAGACACAGAAACATCCTATTGGTCAACTAATTCAATAGATGTATATTGATAAACTCAACATAGATACAACCAGGATTAAAATTTTGTATGGCAGGCACCCATTTTGTTTACAAATGCAACGTCAGTAATGCACGAATCTAAAAGTTAAAACAGCAAATAAAGTCCAAAGTTGAAATATATGATAAAACGGCTATGAGAAAATAAGGACAAAGTTGACATGATAAAGGGCTATGACAAAATTGTATATTTTCAGTAATTGAGCAACCCCAAGAACCTCCATCAAATCTGACAGCCGACCCAGTACCACTTGGTGTAAACTTGATGTGGGCGTCGCCTGTAAACACCAGTATACCAGTCAAAGGTTATATAGTAGGTCATGGAAGGTTTCTCCCTGAAGTTTATAGAAAGATTCTTGGACCATCTGTTTTTGAGTATACCATTACAGAGTTGAGTAAGTAATAGTTCATCAGAGTTAAAGGATTTTCAATAGATATAGGAAGATGTGGTGTGAGTGCCAATGAGACAACTCTCCATACAAATAACAATTTAAAAAGTAAACCATTATAGGTTAAAGTACAGTCTTGTCAAAAGTCTATAAAAAAGAACAAAGTTTAGTATCTGACAGAAAAAGTTTGAAAAATATTTTTAAAAATCCAAACTTGTGTTGAATGATGATTTTTAATATTGAGCCTAATAATGATAGAATTAGACATACTTCAGCTATATAGCACACCATTATTGAAGTAAGACATATTTATTAAAAAAAATTCTAACATGACAATACAAGGTACTTGTTGAAACTTAAACACAAAATGATTATGACATGTATATGGTTGACACCATATTTGAGATTAAAGCATATATTCATCTCTATAGTTTCTAGGGGATACAGCACCTATTTTATTGTACATTTATAAAGTTTGTTTTAGGTTTAATAACAGTTTTCAAGGTTTCTAAAACTCATATTTTTGTTAAAACAAAAATTTTACTGATTTAAGAAAATTAAGTTAAAATAAAAACCATTATGAAGATAGTAAACAAAATGGAATATTGAAGATTTCTATTATGTAAGAGTAAAAAAATTGTTGGTCATGTAAAAAGAAGTATGGTATACTTAATGTATTTCCATCAATCTTTATACATAAACCCCAACATTGTTTTGTTTGTTCAAAAATATTGTTTAAGATATTGCTAAGTATTCATTTTTGTTGAATCCTGAATTGGAATAAGTCATGAACCATTTAAATTTTATTTTGGGGGGTGCAGGCTTTTTAAAATAAAAAAACTGGCCTCCATTTTGGTAAAAAAAAAAAATCTTGCCTATTCACCTGTTCTAAAAAAATATATTCTGGCTTTATATACAGATAGTATGACAAGTATGATATGATGTTGCCTTGGATAGACACAACAAACATACTCTTCCTTGGTGTGCATGGTAAAAAAATATATAACTTGATATACAACCCAAGGGCATGCCCGAGAAAATTAAATGGTTGATGTTTTTCATTTTGTTCTTAAGAATGTATTTTAATATCAACATGAGAAATAATGGTATATTTATTTTAGGACCAAATGCTCAGTATATTCTGACTGTCCGATCATTTAATAGTTTTGGAGAAAGTAAGCCAGCTTTTTGAAAGCTAAATCAGGTATGAGTAAAATCTGTTGTATGTGTAGATAAAACATTATCAGAAAGACATGATATGTAGATATACATGTCCACAAGAATTTTTTATCATATGACGTTCAATGACTTTGTAAGAATTGTGAGTCTTTGAACTTAGAAATCTGGTGAGATTTTGTTTCCATGAGTGACACTGTTGGGGCATTGGGGTTTGTGAGTTGTACACAACTATCCATCAAAGTTCAGATGAAGTGGATATTAGCAATTGTAGGCAACCATACAATACAGCCTTTGAAAATGAGAAAAAAGAAAAAATTGCCATTATATCTGAATTTACATTTACTAAAAATAACAGCAAAATTTTGATAATAACATCCCTAGTTATATATGATAATTTGCAAACAATCTCTCATATTAAGCTTATCATTTTAAAAAAAAAATTATTGTTATATTTTAGGGAAAAGACAATAGAACAATTATGAAATAACTACAATAGCTGCCACAACTCCAGGTAGGTGATCTATTGTTGATCATTGTTCTCAGGTTTGGAAGGACCTTTTTTAGGGAGTTTAATTAATTAAGAATTGAGCCATTTTATTTGCAGGAATTTTGGAATAGCCAGTAAAATTGTTAGGAATGCAGGATTTTGGAATTTAATTTGATCTTGATGACATAATTATCATTGGAATTAGGCATTTGATATTTCAGGGGGGTTAGAACCTTTATCAGGACTCCATGATCAGGTGTTTTTAGGCTCGGGATTTCCGGATTGATGCTTTTGGGATCAGGGAATTCTTTGTTCAAATCTCGGGATGTCAGGATTTAAATTAATTTAAATTCGGGACCTCAGGATTTTGTGTTTTTAAGCCCAGGATTTCAGGACCAGGATCCTTTCTTTTTGGTAACCCTTTTTATGTAAAAAGAGTTTTTGTAAAAAAACAGTTTAAGAAAAATTAAGAATTTGTGGCAGTAAATTGTTCCATTACCAGTAGAATATTTTCAGTCCCCTACCAATGCAGTGGAGGGTGACTTTCAGTTTGTACTCAGTCCTTCTGTCAATCCATGAGTCCGGCAAATCAGTTTTCCACACTTTTTTTTCATGCTTGAAGATATTGATTTTATATTTTGTATATTATCATGACAAGTTACTGTTCAGGCTTGAATTATGATCTGATCTAAAGATTTTGGGATGAAATTAGGTTCCTATGGACATAATAAAAAATTCAATCAAATATTCAATTTTCAGCATATTTTCCCCCATCATGCTTATAAATATTGATTTGAAAACTGGTATAGATAGAAATTTTATTTTAAAGTACAACTTGGTACTTATACATGAAATACAACATATTACAATATAGTTTTATCCTGACAAGTTACAGGTCAAGTTTCAATTTTGTTTCTTTCTGATGTCTTTGTGCACAGTTTTGGTCCTTGGACTTAGAAAATCAGTTTTCAACAGTTTTTATCAGCATGCTTGAAAATATTGACATGATATTTGTTATATGATTTAAACCATGCTAAATATAGATCATGAAGAATTTTGTTCCAATAGAATTGCATGATTGACTGGTAGGGGACTATGTATTGCCATGCAATACTCACAGAATGCTTGTTGTTGATTTCATTTATTAATATCAAACTGTAGTACTTCAATCTTATTACAACACCCAGTTCTAACCATTAATAATAATCTTACTATTTCTAGTTCCAGGAGCACCATATGATGTCAGAATTAAGGAACGAGGAGAAGAGGTCCCAACAGTACTGGTTACACGGAAAAGACCAAACATCAAAGAACACATAGAATGTCAGTAAAACCTCAAAGAACACATAGAAGGTCAGCAAGAAAATCTGTGAGCAGAGCTTAAATTTGTAACTCATTATGTCCCCGCTTTAAAAAAATGGGGGTAAGCTGTTTTACCTCTGTCTGTACATCCATCCCTCAGTCCGTCTGTCCCATGAATACTTTTAACACATTTTTGTCAGGAACTGCCTGACAAGGATTTCTTAAATTTGGTTTCAGGGTTTATATAAGTTAGCTATACCATGTGATGCGTTTTCAGATTCATCATTCAAAAACTTCCTGTTTATCGAACACTTGTATCATTTTTCACATGATAGCCAAGTTGAAAACTTTCGTCACATTTTTGTAAGGAACTACAATACAAGGATTTCTGAAATTTGGTATCATGGTTTATATTTATATAAGCCACCTATACCATTTGATGCGTTTGCAGATTCATTCCACAACAACTTCCTGTTTACCGAAATATTTCGGCAGGGGTATCATCATTAAGTAGTAGCTCACAGTTATACTTGTTTTCTTATCACAACTTATTTATTGTTTAGACGAGAATATTGTAAATTCATAGATAATTGTGAGGTTTTTATTCATGTGAATAATGCATCTGGGTGAGGATCGCAATAATAAGCACTAGCATTCAGATCTCTGCTTGCAAATTTTTAGAAATTTTACTGTTCAAAGGGAGATAATCATAGCTTTTCTTGATTTCCTCTTTTGATACTGTAAAAAAGTGCTGACTTAGATTTTAAATTTATAAGTAAAAATAAGTTGCAAAATTGTAACGTGCTTTATTACACATACACAAATATATGTGGTGTTCCATAACTGAAAGGATATTGATGCAATAGACATGATAGAAGATAAAACCATATTTTGTTTTTGAAAAGGTTAAATTGCCAGAATGTAGAGACAGTGAATTTTGTCAGATGTTTTGGAATGTCTGTTTTGACTAGTTGGGGTCTTTGGGTATGTGAACTCCCACCAAAAAAGTATTAACTAATATTTATATACTTTATATACTTTAGGATATATATTTTTTTTCAGTTGACTTTTTTTAGGAATATATTATTTTCATATTGATATTTTATATTTCACAAATATGATTTAATATTTCCATTTTTTTTTCTTATTTATTCAGGATATATGTTATTGCAATTGGTGTTTATATAAGTATTGAATATATGTTATGGAGTTAATATTTTTATATTTCAGGATATATTTCAAATTGATATTGGTATTACATATTATTGGATATATTTTAAAAGTGTTTTTATATTACATTTTACAGGATATATTATCTTTTCTATATTTTGGAGTATGATAGATATAGGAAGATGCGATGTGAGTGCCAATGAGACAACTCTCCATCCAAATAACAATTTAAAAAAGTAAACCATTATAGGTCAATGTAAGGCCTTCAACACAGAGCCTTGGCTTACACCGAACAACAAGCTATATAGGGCCCCAAAATTACTAGTGTAAAACCATTCAAACAGGAAAACCAACGCTCTAATCTATATACAAAAACGAGAAATGAGAAACATTTATAAATTACATAAACAAACAACAACTACTGTAAATCAGATTTCAGGGGTAAGCTGTTTTACCTCTGTCTGTACATCCATCCCTCAGTCCGTCTGTCCCATGAATACTTTTAACACATTTTTGTCAGGAACTGCCTGACAAGGATTTCTTAAATTTGGTTTCAGGGTTTATATAAGTTAGCTATACCATGTGATGCGTTTTCAGATTCATCATTCAAAAACTTCCTGTTTATCGAACACTTGTATCATTTTTCACATGATAGCCAAGTTGAAAACTTTCGTCACATTTTTGTAAGGAACTACAATACAAGGATTTCTGAAATTTGGCATCATGGTTTATATTTATATAAGTCACCTATACCATTTGATGCGTTTGCAGATTCATTCCACAACAACTTCCTGTTTACCGAAATATTTCGGCAGGGGTATCATCATTAAGTAGTAGCTCACAGTTATACTTGTTTTCTTATCACAACTTATTTATTGTTTAGACGAGAATATTGTAAATTCATAGATAATTGTGAGGTTTCTATTCATGTGAATAATGCATCTGGGTGAGGATCGCAATAATAAGCACTAGCATTCAGATCTCTGTTTGCAAATTTTTAGAAATTTTACTGTTCAAAGGGAGATAATCATAGCTTTTCTTGATTTCCTCTTTTGATACTGTAAAAAAGTGCTGACTTAGATTTTAAATTTATAAGTAAAAATAAGTTGCAAAATTGTAACGTGCTTTATTACACATACACAAATATATGTGGTGTTCCATAACTGAAAGGATATTGATGCAATAGACATGATAGAAGATAAAACCATATTTTGTTTTTGAAAAGGTTAAATTGCCAGAATGTAGAGACAGTGAATTTTGTCAGATGTTTTGGAATGTCTGTTTTGACTAGTTGGGGTCTTTGGGTATGTGAACTCCCACCAAAAAAATATTAACTAATATTTATATACTTTATATACTTTAGGATATATATTTTTTTTCAATTGACTTTTTTTAAGAATATATTATTTTCATATTGATATTTTATATTTCACAAATATGATTTAATATTTCCATTTTTTTTTCTTATTTATTCAGGATATATGTTATTGCAATTGGTGTTTATATAAGTATTGAATATATGTTATGGAGTTAATATTTTTATATTTCAGGATATATTTCAAATTAATATTGGTATTACATATTATTGGATATATTTTAAAAGTGTTTTTATATTATATTTTACAGGATATATTTTCTTTTCTATATTTTGGAGTATGATAGATATAGGAAGATGCGATGTGAGTGCCAATGAGACAACTCTCCATCCAAATAACAATTTAAAAAAGTGAACCATTATAGGTCAATGTAAGGCCTTCAACACAGAGCCTTGGCTTACACCGAACAACAAGCTATATAGGGCCCCAAAATTACTAGTGTAAAACCATTCAAACAGGAAAACCAACGCTCTAATCTATATACAAAAACGAGAAATGAGAAACATGTATAAATTACATAAACAAACAACAACTACTGTAAATCAGATTTCTGACTTAGGATAGGTGCAAACATTTGCAGTGGGATAAAACGATTTAATGGTACCAAACCTTCTCCCTTTTTCTGAAACAACAGCATCACATCACAACATAGAAAAACACACGATAAAATATCAATTGACAGGCTTATCTTAATCAAAAAACGTACATTAATACACTTTGAAAGAATAAATTTGATCTGCGATATATCTGAATGCAAATGCACAATTAATAAATTATTAGGGACAAACTTTCAAGGCCAAAAGCAAACAAACAAGTCCAAACAAAGCCAATGGTCCATTATCAATAAACTAATACATATTTTTGTTTAGGGGCTAGCTGAAGCATGAATATAAAAGAGAAGATGTGATATGATTGCCAATGAGACAACTCTCCACAAGAGACCAAAATGACACAGGAATTAACAACTATAGGTCACCGTACGGCCTTCAACAATGAGCAAAGCCCATACCGCATAGTCAGCTATAGAGGGCCCCGAAATGGCAATGTAAAACAATTCAAACGAGAAAACTAACGGCCTTATTTGTTTTAAAAGAGCATGCTCCTATCATCCTACGTGTGTAAGATTTTATCGCTGTATTTGCTATTGTCTCTTTGACCCATTCCCCATTTCCATTCTCAATTTTATTTTTATTGTTGTATATGATATATTTTTTATTTCAGGATATATTTTAATGAATTATTGATATTTATTTGATATTTCAGGATATATTTTACTGTACACCAACGACAGCTCTCTCCCTCTTCACCAGTGGACTGTAGGTGGAAGATAGGTCCGCTGCTATATGCCCTGAGGTAATCGGTGCCCTCAGGTAACCGGGGGAATTGGTCATCGATTATTTCGCACAAAAATATAGTTCCCTATGTAGATCAATCTTAATACCACATTGTAATGTGACTTAATACCAAAACCAATGTAATTAGATAATGTCGTCATTCTCATTATAGAACTTCATGGACGTTGTATTGTTTATGTTATGAATGTGTTCATGTGAACTGAGTTTATTGGAGATGAATAGATTGAATTTTAAGGTGTTTTTTTCGGGGGGGGGGGGGGGAGGGGTGACCTCAGGTAACCACCGTAATTAAGGAATAGTTAAAACTATGCTATGGTATATTTTATGCTGCAATAAACTATTTTTCTCATTCTGAATGTAGAACTTCATGGACACTGCATAGCTTATGTCATATATTTGTTAAGATAAGAATTGAGTTAGTTTGGTTATATTTCTTGGTTTTTTTTTAATTTTTTGTTTTGAGGGGTTGGGGTTACCTTAGTTATCCATGTAATAAAATAATAATAGATACAATGGCTAGGGTATATAATTATTCTGTAATAAATTAATTTCTTCATTTTAAAATGTAGGACTTCATAGACGTTGTATTAATTGTGCAATGTATTCTTTAAGGTGAACTGGGTTAATTTGGAGTTAAATGGATTATACTCGGGTTTCATTTTTTGGGTACCCCCTGTAATGAAAGAATAATAGATACAATGCTAGCGTATATTATTATGCTGTAATAAACTAATTTCTTCATTTTAAATGTAGGACTTCATGGACATGATGAACATTGCATAGTTTATGTCATATGTTTGTTAAGATAACTTGAGCTTAATTGGTAATATTTATGGGGTGTTTTTTTCGGAGGGTTACCATATGTACCACTTGTAATGAATAAACAATAGATACAATGCTAGGGTTTATAATTTTGTAATAAATCTTTTTTTTTTCACTTTAAAATGTAGGACTTGATGGACGTTGTATTGTTTGTGTTATGTTTTTTTCTTCAGATGAACTGAGATAATTTGATTAACATGGGTTACATTTGTCTTTTAGTGAGAAGGTGACCTCAGGTACCCCGTGTAATAAAAGATATATAGATACCATTCTAGAGTATATAATTATGCTGTAATATCTTACAACAGATTACATGAGGGCTTTATTAAACCAGTCTTCATACAATACATATTACCTAATTTCAACTTCATTCAACCAGTCTTTATACACTACACTGCATTAAGATTTGTTTTATAAAGGTAACCTCAGGTAATCTGTCTATACAGACAGGTTAAATAAAGGTGACCTCAGGTAAACTGTTGTGTAAGAAGACTGGTTTAATAAAGCTGACATCAGGTAATCTGTAGTGTATAGAGATTTGTTTAATAAACGTTACCTCAGGTGATGTGTTGTGTATGAAGGCTGGTTTAATTAAGGGGACCTCAGGTAATCTTAAGTGTATGAAGACTGGATGAAAGAAGGTGAAATCAGATAATCTGAAGTATATGAAGGCTGGTTTTATAAACCTCTGATGTCATCCGTTGTGAATGAAAACTGGTTATATAAAGTCCTCAAGTAATCTGTAGTGTATTCAGATTTGGTTTATAAAGGTTACCTCAGGTAATCTGTATATGCATATTCAATAAATAAAGGTGACCTCAGGTAACCTGTTGTGTACGAAGACTGGTTTTATTAAGAGGACCTGAGGTAATCTGTAGTATATGAAGACTAGTTTGATAAACCCCTGATGTTATCCGTTGTGAGTGAAAACTGGTTAAATAAAGTCCTCAAGTAAACTGTAGTGTATTCAGATTTGTTTCATAAAGGTGACCTCAGGTAATCTATATATGCAGATTTAATAAATAAAGGTGACCTCAGGTAATCTGTTCTGTATGAAGCTTGGTTATATTAAGGGGACCTCAGGTAATCTCAAGTGTATGAAGACTGGATAAAAGAAGGTGAAATCAGATAATCTGAAGTATATGAAGACTGGTTTTATAAACCTCTGATGTCAATAAATAAAGGTGACCTCAGGTCATCTGTATATGCAGATTCAATAAATAAAGGTGACCTCAGGTAATATGTTGTGTATGAAGACTGGTATTATTTAGGGGACCTCAGGTAATCTGTAGTGTATGAAGACTGGTTGAAAGAAGATGAAATCAGATAATCTGAAGTATATGAGGACTGGTTTGATAAACCCCTGATGTTATCTGTTGTGAATGAAAACTGGGAAAATAAAGTCCTCAAGTAAACTGTAGTGTATTTAGATTTGTTTTGTAAAGGTGACGACGGGTAATCTGTATACTGTAAATTCAGAAATTATTGCGTGCATTTATTATTGCGATGTGCCGACCACAGGCAAAAATGCGAGGTTTAATTATTGCGACTTGCCGATTAAAAAAAAAATTTTTTTATGCTGAACATTATTGTAAATCACAGATGTTCACATGTCTTTTCGCAAAGTAAAGCTTTGTTCAAATCTATGCATTTAGTTACCTTCCGTATGTTTTCTGTGATTGAATACACAATTCTTAACTGATGTAACTTGTAAAGGGGATCTAGAAACTAAGATGCATTACTAGAACTTATGTGTTGTGCATGCCGACTTTGGGGATCTAGAAACTTAATTGAACATCGACCACGTGCAGAAGATTAGTGTAGAACGAGGCCCGGCTTGGGTAATTATAGGATATTTTTAACTTCAAAAGAAAATAAATTACAATATTAAAAGTTGATAATCGCAATCACCCGTAGTAAATTATGTTTGGCTTCTTAGTCCTTTTATGCATACAAGCGAAGTTGAGAAAAATAAAATTCATCATAAAGGCTTGGCTTGTGGTATATTGTTAAAAATAAATTTAATTACACATCTTATAAATTAGCTTTGATTAGCAAAGACTCATTTGGTTATAAATAGGAATGATATTTTTTTTTACGCCATTAAGTAAAAAAAATGTCAATGTGGAAGTTTGTCACAAATTAACGCTCCCCTGACGATATCGTCTTGAGGTTGCCCAATCCTGATAACGCTACCAACAAAGATGCAGCTGATAAAATTAAAGCTGCTAACACTGAAATTGTCAACTCTCTTGCTACTGATGAGTCAACTACCAGCACAAAACGGGGGGTCAAGAGAAAAGCCAGCAACAACCACTACACACCAGAGACCCGTGCTAAAATAGCTAAATACGCCACTGAACATGGCAATGTTGCCGCTGCCCGCAAATTTAGCAAAGACCTCCAACTTGACATTAAAGAAAGTGCAGTAAGAGCCATGAAAAAGAAATATCTTGTACACTCAAAAGAATCCACCAACCTGTCAATGCGTTGACACCAGAAAAACGTGGTAGACCGCTACTACTTGGTGATTTAGACAAAGATGTAGCAGCCCACATACGCAGCATCAGAGAAGCCGGTGGCATCGTAAACCAAGCTATCGTTATTGCAACAGCCCGTGGTCTAGTCAAACACAAAAACCCAACACTACTCAGTGAAGCTGGTGGGTCGATTCATATCACCAAGACATGGGCCGTATCCTTCCTAAAAAGACTCGGGTACGTCAAGCGACAGTATGCAGATTTAATAAATAAAGGTGTCGTCAGGTAATCTGTTGTGTATAAAGACTGGTTTTATTAGGGTACTTCAGGTAATCTGTATTGTATGAATAATGGTTAAAAGAAGGTGAAATCAGATAATCTGAAGTATATGAAGACTGGTTTGATAAACCCCTGATGCTATCTGTTGTAAATAAAAACTGGTTTAATAAAGATGACCTCAGGTAGTCTGTTGTGTACGAAGACTGGTTTTATTAAGAGGACCTGAGGTAATCTGTAGTATATGAAGACTGGTTTGTTAAACCCCTGATGTTATCCGTTGTGAGTGAAAACTGGTTAAATAAAGTCCTCAAGTAAACTGTAGTGTATTTAGATTTGTTTCATAAAGGTGACCTCAGGTAATCTATATATGCAGATTTAATAAATAAAGGTGACCTCAGGTAATCTGTTCTGTATGAAGCTTGGTTATATTAAGGGGACCTCAGTTAATCTTTAGTGCATGAAGACTGGTTGAAAGAAGGTGAAATGAGATAATCTGAAGTATATGAAGACTGGTTTGATAAACCTCTGATGTTAGTAGTTGTGAATGAAAACTGGTTAAATAAAGTCCTCAGGTAATCTGTAGTGTATTCAGATTTTTTTTATAAAGGTGACCTCAGGTAATCTGTCTATGACGTATGGTTTATTAAAGGTGACCTCATGTAATCTCTGTTTGCAGACTGATTTAATAAAGGTGACCTCAGGTAACCTGTTGTGAATGAAAACTGGTTAATAATGGTGACCTCAGGTAATCTGTAGTGTATTGAGATTTGTTTTATTAAGGTGACCTCAGGTAATCTGTCTATGAAGACTAGTTGAATAAAGGTGACCTCAGGTTATCTCTGTATGCAGCCTGGTTTAATAAAGGTGACCTCAGGTAATGTGTTGTGAATGTAGGCTAGTTTTATTAAGGGGACCTGCGGTATTCTGTAGTATATGAAGACTGGTTTGATAAACCCCTGATGTTTTCCGTTGTGAATGAAAACTGGTTAAATAAAGTCCATAAGTAAACTGTAGTGTACTCAGATTTGTTTCATAAAGGTGACCTCAGGTAATCTATATATGCAGATTAAATAAAAAGGTGACCTCAGGTTATCTGTTCTGTATGATAACTGGTTATATTAAGGGGACCTCAGGTAATCTGTAGTGTCTGAAGACTGGTTGAAAGAAGGTGAAATTAGATAACCTGAAGTATATGAAGACTGGTTTGATAAATCCCTGATGTTATTCGTTGTGAATGAAAACTGGTTAAATAAAGTCTTCAAGTAATCTGTAGTGTATTCAGATTTGTTTCATAAAGGTGACCTCAGGTAATCTATATATGCAGATTTAATAAATAAAAGTAATCTTTTCAGATTTGTTTTATAATAAAAGTAACGGTACCAATTTTCTTGCACCAGATGCGGATTTCGACAATACATGTCTCTTCAGTGATGCTCGTAAAATATTTGAAATCCAAAGCTTATATTAAAGATGAAGAGCTATAATCCAAAAGGTCCAAAAAGTATAGCCAAATCCGTGAAAGGAATCAGAGCTTTGCATGAGGGAGATACATTCCTTAATTTATAATAATTTCTAATATTTTGTAACAGCAAATTTTAATAACACAAAAAATCCGTATGTTCATGCCAGTACCAAAGTACTGGCTACTGGGCCGGTGATACCCTCGGGGACTAATAGTCCACCAGCAGAGGCATCGACCCAGTGGTAGTAATAAAATTAACGGTACCAATTTTCTTGCACCAGATGCGCATTTCGACAATACATGTCTCTTCAGTGATGCTCGTGGCCAAAATATTTGAAATCCAAAGCTTATATAAAAGATGAAGAGCTATAATCCAAAAGGTCAAAAAAGTATAGCCAAATCCGTGAAAGGAATCAGAGCTTTGCATGAGGGAGATACATTCCTTAATTTATAATAATTTCTTATATTTTGTAACAGCAAATTTTGATAACACAAAAAATCCGTATGTTATAAAGGTGACATCAGGTAATCCGTATATGCAGATTCAATAAATAAAGGTGACCTCAGGTAATCTGTTGTGTATGAAGACTGGTTTTATTAAGGGGGGACCTCAGGTAATCTGTAGTGTATGGAGACTGGTTGAAAGAAGGTGAAATCAATATGAAGACTGGTTTGATATACCCCTGATATTATCTGTTGTGAATAAAAACTGGTTAAAAAGAGTCCTCAAGTAAACTGTAGTGTATTCAGATTTGTTTCATACAGGTGACCTCAGGTAATCTATATATGCAGATTTAATAAATAAAGGTGACCTCAGGTAATCTGTTGTGTATGACGACTGGTTTTATTAAGGGGACCTGAGGTAATCTGTAGTATATGAATACTGGTTTGAATTACCCCTGATGTTATCCGTTGTGAATGAAAACTGGTTAAATAAAGTCCTCAAATAAACCGTAGTGTATTCAGATTTGTTTTATAAAGGTTACCTCGGGTAATCTGTATATGCGGAATTAATAAATAAAGGTGACCTCAGGTAATCGGTTGTGTATGAAGACTGGCTTTATTAAGGGGACCTGAGGTAATCTGTAGTACAATGTATATGAAGACTGGTTTGATAAACCCCTGATGTTATCCGTTGTGAAAGAAAACTGGTTAAATAAAGTTCTCAAGTAAATTGTAGTGTATTCAGATTTGTTTCATAAAGGTGACCTCAGGTAATCTACATATGCAGATTTAATAAATAAAGGTGACCTCAGGTAATCTGTTGATGACGAATGGTTTATTAAAGGTGACCTCAGGTAATCTCTGTATGCATGCTAATTTAATAAAGGTGACCTCATGTAATCTGTTGTGAATGAAAACTGGTTAATAAAGGTGACCTTAGGTAATCTGTAGTGTATTGAGATTTGTTTTATTAAGGTGACCTCAGGTAATCTGTCTATGAAGACCAGTTGAATAATGGTGACCTCAAGTTATCTCTGTATGCAGCATGGTTTAATAAAGGTGACCTCAGTTAATGTGTTGTGAATGTAGGCTGGTTTAATAAAGGTGACCTTAGGTAATCTGTGTACGCAGACTGTTTGAACAAAAATGACATCAGGTAATCTGTTCTGTATGAAGACTAGTTAAATTAAGGTGACCTCAGGTAATCTGTAATGTATGAAAACTCGTTGAATACAAATAAGATCAATTAATCTGAAGTGTATGAAGTCTGGCTTAATAGGCCCTATTGTAACCTGTTGTGAATGAAAACTAGTTTTATAAATTTCTCAGGTAATCTGTCACATTTATTTAACAAGTTGCCATGCACACAGATTATCTGAGGTCACCTTTATCAAACTAATCTCCATGCACAACCGATAACCTAAGGTTACCTTTATTAAACCATTCTTCTTACTTCAAAGAGGGACGAAAAATACCAGAGAGACAGTCAGACTCATAAATCGTAAATAAACTGACAACGCCATGGCTAAAAATGAAAAAGACAAACAGACAAACAATAGTACACTTGACACAACATAGAAAACCAAAGAATAAGCAACAACCCAAAAACTAGGGGTGATCTCAGGTGCTCCGGTAAGGTAAGCAGATTCTGCTCCACATGTGGCACCTGTTGTTATGCTTAAGTGATAACAAATTCACTAAATAGTCTTGTAGGGCACATTCATGAAAGTAAAGGGTTTGTAGTTACGACGTAAGACACACATCCGATATCATTAGGGAAACGGTTATTCCATAACGGTCAACCACGTGGTGATTGCGTCCGTAAAATTGACGAAGGAATGATTTCAACTTCATCATTTGGAACTCTTGGTTTAATAGCTACCTTGTGAGCAGCAACCCTCTATCAAGAAAGTCATGATAGGAAATGCAAGCACGTGAATATCGTATCGATTGGGAGATATATACGCCGTATGCAGGTGCTGCTGGAATGTTGCTACTAAAAAAATGGAACGTTCACAATTGGAAAGCTGAAATCATCTCTTTTGTCGTAAAGTTTCGTTGTCAACCGACCCTCATTGTCAATTTCTAGATGTAAATCAAGATATGAGGCCGACTTAACTGTATCTGTAGTATAGTATATCAAATGTACCAGGATTATAATTCAATACGGTGTTAGTGTCCTTTATCTCTAGTTCGATGGGATAGATGCGTTCAACATAGTCACCAAATTATGAATTATTTAGTGAAAGAACATCATCTATATAGTGGAAATTAGATTTAAAGGATATTGCTAACTTCTTATCTTTCTTCCTAAGAAGTTCCTGTATGAAGTCAGCCTCATAATGATACAGACACAAGTCGACAAGAAGAGGGGCACAATTTGTTTCCATTGGAATGCCGACAGTCTGTTGAAAAACACTTCCTCCGAACGTAATAAATATATTGTCAATCAAGAAATCAAGCATCATGATAATGTCAGATTCAGAGAACTTTTTGTTTGAATCAGAGTGATCCTTTACAAAGTAGGATTTATTCCTCCCTCAGACAAGATACTTATATCTACGTGGGTCCTTCTTTTTTATGTAACAAAGCCATACCAACTCTTTCAATTTGTCTTTTAGTTTGGAATGTGGAATACTTGTGTAAAGTGTAGAAAAGTCAAATGTTTTTATACTATTACAAGATGAAAGAGAGTAAGATTGAATGTACTCTAAAATATCTTTGGAATTTTAAGTATCTCATCTGCTTCACACCACCTCTAGAAGAGGCAGTTTCACAATAACTTTGAAGCCCGTTTTTAAAAGCTGATAAGATAGATGTTAATAATTTAGAAAGAAATTTTGTTGAGCACTTGGAACACCCAACAATATACCGTTGTTTGTAAGGACACCTATGTAGTATAAGTATCCAATACAGTGGTGGAAGATCCAGTTCTTCATCTTTGGTTCCAAAGGAACATAGAATAGACCTATGGTTATCCAGGATTTCCACTTTGGTAAGTGTCGTCAAGGTATATGTTGAGTTTCCAAGTAAATTGTCAATACCTAATTCGTTTATCAAGCAGTTAATGCAATGAGTTTTACTCACAAAGACGATGTTGTTTTGAGGCTTTAGCTGCGGGGACAACAACATATTTGTCATGGAGGTAGGATGAGTGTTTTGCATCATTTCGGTTTTTAAAGATTGACGTAGCATGGGCATTAATAGACCAATTCAGTTTCTAAATTCTGATTTGTATCAACGACTTCACTGCCTGAAGTCACCTTTATTACACCAGTTTATATACACAACATACTACCTAAGGTCACAATCATCAAACAAATCTCAAAACGCTTCAGATAACCTGAGGCCACCTTTATTAAAGAAGTCTTCATACACAACATATTACCTAGGTTCACATTTATTTCACCAGTCTATTTACACAGATTACACACATTACCTGAGGTCACCTTTATTAAACAAATCCCAATACACTACAGATTACATAAGGTCACCTTTATTGAACAACTCTACATTTAAAACATATTTCTGAGGTCACTATTATCAAACAAATTGAAAAACACTACATATTACCTGCGGAAACCTTTATTGAGCCAGTCTTCATGCACGACAGATTACCTGAGGTCAACTTTTTTTTTAAATCAGTCTGCATACAGAGATTACCTAAGGTCACCTTTATTAAACCACTTTTCAAAGCTATAGACATATTACCTGAGGTCACCTCCATAATACAATACACTACAGATTACCTGAGGACTTTATTAAACCAGTTTTCTTTCAAAACAGATTACATTAGGACTTTATTAAGCCAGTCTTTATACACTATAGGTAACCTTTGTTAAACATGTCTGCATACACCATGTACACAGATGACATGAGGTCACCTTTATTAAATCAGTCAACATATACACATTACCTGAGGTGACCTTTATGAAATCAGTCTGCATACACAGGTTACCTTAAGTCACCTTTGTTGATCACGTCTTCATAGACAGATTACATAAGGTCACTCTTATTCAACCGGTCTACATTCACAACAGCTAAGCTTTGGTCACCATCATAAAAAAATCTCAAAACACTACAGATTACCTGAGGTAACCTTTATTAAACCAGTCTTCATGCACAACAGATTACGTGGGTTTACCTCTATCAAGAAAGTCTGCATACGTAGATAACCTTTATTAATCTATCTTTATACAAAACAGATAACCAAAAGTCATCTTAATTTTAAACCAGCTGCATACACAGGTTCCCTGAGGTCACCTTTAATAATATAGTCTTGATAGACAGATTACCTGAGGTCACCTATATTAAACTAATCTCAAATTACTACAGATTACTGAGGTCACCTTTATAAAACAAATATGAATACACTACAGATTTATTGAGGACTTGATTTAACCATTTTTATTCACAACAGATAACACCAGGGGTTTATCAAACCAGTCTTCATATACTTCAGATTATCTGAGGTCAACTTGATTAAACCATGCTTTATAGACAGATTACCTGAGGTCACCTTTATAAAACAAATCTAAATACACTACAGTTTACTTGAGGACTTTATCTAACCAGTTTTTATTCACAACAGATAACATCAGGGGTTTATCAAACCAGTCTTCATATTGATTTCACCTTCTCTTAACCAGTCTTCATACACTACAGATTCCCTGAGGTCCCCTTGATAAAATCAGCCTTCTTACACAAGAGATTACCTGAGGTCACCTTTATTTATGGAATCTGTATATACGGATTACCTGAGGTCACCTTTATAAAACAAATCTGAAAACACTACAGATTACATGAGGACTTTATTTAACCAGTTTTCATTCACAACAGATAACATCCGGGGTTTATCAAACCAGTCTTCATATTGATTTCACCTTCTTTCAACCAGTCTCCATACACTACAGATTACCTGAGGTCCCCTTAATAAAACCAGTCTTCTTACACAACAGATCACCTGAGGTGACCTTTATTTATCGAATCTGCATATACGGATTACCTGAGGTCACCTTTATAAAACAAATATGAATACACTACAGATTTATTGAGGACTTTATTTAGCCATGTTTTATTCACAACAGATAACATCCGGGGTTTATCAAACCAGTCTTCATATTGATTTCACCTTCTTTCAACCAGTCTTCATACACTACAGAATCCCTGAGATCCCCTTAATAAAATCAGCCTTCTTACACAAGAGATTACTTGAGGTCACCTTTATTTATTGAATCTGCATATACGGATTACCTTAGGTCACCTTTATAAAACAAATATGAAAACACTACAGATTTATTGAGGACTTGATTTAACTATTTTTTATTCACAACAGATAACATCAGGGGTTTATCAAACCAGTCTTCATATACTTCAGATTATCTGAGGTCAACTTTATCAAACCATGCTTTATAGACAGATTACCTGAGGTCACCTTTATAAAACAAATCTTAATACACTACAGTTTACTTGAGGACTTTATCTAACCAGTTTTCATTCACAACAGATAACATCAGGGGTTTATCAAACCAGTCTTCATATTGATTTCACCTTCTTTTAACCAGTCTTCATACACTACCGATTCCCTGAGGTCCCCTTAATAAAATCAGCCTTCTTACACAAGAGATTACCTGAGGTCACCTTTATTTATAGAATCTGCATATACTGATTACCTGTGTTCACCTTTATAAAACAAATCTGAATACACTACCGATTACCGGAGGACTTTATTAAACCAGTTTTCATTCAAAACAGATTACATAAAGACTTTATTAAACCACTCTTCATACACTACAGATTACCTGAGGAACCCTTAATAAAACCAGTATTCTTACACAACAGATTACATGAGGTCCCCTTAATTTATTGAATCTGCATATACGGATTACCTGAGGTCACCTTTATAAAGCAAATCAGAATACATTACAGATTACCGGAGGACTTTATTAAACCAGTTTTCATTCAAAACAGATTACATAAAGACTTTATTAAACCAGTCTTCATACACTACATATTACCTAAGGTCCCCTTAATAAAACCAGTCTTCTTACACAACAGATTGCCTGAGATCACCTTCATTTATTGAATCTGTATATACGGATTACCTGAGGTCACCTTTATAAAACAAATCTGAATACTCTACAAATTACCGGAGGACTTTATTAAACCAGTTTTCATTCAAAACAGATTACATTAAGACTTTATTAAACCAGTCTTCATACACTACAGATTACCTGATTTCCCCTTCAATATGAGGTCACATTTATTAAACCACTTTTCCAACATTACAGGTTTATTGAGGTCACCTTTTTTAATTAAACATTCTCCATACACTACAAATTACCTGTGGTCACCTTTATTGCACCAGTCTTCATGCATAGCAGACTACTGGAGGTTACTATTATGAAAATAATCTCAATACAATACAGATTACCTAAGGTCACCTTAATTAACCAGTCTTCAAATACAACAGATTTCCAGAGGTCGCTTTGATTAAACCAGTCTTCATACACAACAGACTACCTGAGGTCACCATTATTAAACAAATTTCAAACCACTACCGATTATACGATGTCAACTTTATTTAACCAGTCTTCGTACACAAATTACCCGAGGTCACCTTTATTAATCCGGTCTTTATAGACAGATTACCTGAGGACACCTTTATTAAACCGGTCTTTATAGACAGATTACCTGAGGTCACCTTTATCAATCCGGTCTTTATAGACAGATTACATGAGGTCACCTTTACAAATCAGTATTTAAACACAACAGATTTCCTGATGTAAACTTTATCAAACCAGTCTTCATACACGGATAACCTGAGGTCACCTTTATTAACCCGGTCTTTATAGAAAGATGACCAAAATTAAATATTTCGGACTTTATAGACAGATAACCTGAGGTCACCTTTGTAAAATAAGTCTTCCTTCACAACAGACTTGATGAGGACACCTTTATTAAACAAAACTCAATATACCACAGATTTCTGGAAGTTACCTTTATCAATATAGTCTTCATACACAACAGATTACCTGAGGTCACCTTTATAAAAAAAAGAGTCTCCATAGACAGATTAACTGAGGTCACCTGCATAAAAAAATCTCAATACACTACATATTGTGTTTGAGGACTGGTTATAAGTACCTTACATAAAGGCTTTATCAGACCAGTCTTCATACACTACAGATTACGTGATTTACCCTTCTTTCAACCAGTCGTCATACACAACAGATTGCCCGGGGTCACCTTTATCAAACCAGTCTTCAAACAAAACAGATTACATGAGGTCACCTTTATTATTTATATAAATGATAAAGTAAATGACATTGCTAATAATATTAGACTTTTTGCAGATGACACCTCTTTTTTTTGTATAGCAGCTACTTCTTTGACTGATGACTTGGATGTTATCTCAAACTAAGCAAAACCATAGGTTATTCGATTTAACTCAAAGAAAACAAAATATAATACATTCACTAGAAGGGAAAGGGAGCATCCACCTGTTTTTTTTTCGGGGGGGGGGGGGGGGACAAATGGCGAAGAGATTGAGAAAATAGATATTCAATGTAAACTTGGGACAACATTTCAGTCAAGAGGTTCATAGAACACACATATCGAGATTATTTATATAAAAAAAAGCATGCTCTCGTCTATCTGTGCTTCGTTAGGAATATATTACCTTAGGTGTATTTGGCAAAACGTTTAGGAATTTAGGTCCTAAATGCTATTCAATTTCGTACTGTATTAGGCCTATTCAACTTTTTTGGATTCGAGCGTAACTGATGTCTGACGAAACGCACCTCTGGCGTGAATACAAGATTAATCTTAGTTTTTATGATGAGTTTATTGTCAGGTTAAACATTTATGAGATAGGAGTTCACTTTTATGTATTTATTATGCTTTTATTAGACCCATATAAGAGAATGATGATGTTTTTGGGGGTAATTGATCCCTGCAGCATAAGTCTGAGCGTCTTCAAAATATTCAAATAGAAGCTGCTAGAACTATTACAGGATTACGATGTAATTCCTCAAGACAAACACTTTATATTGAATAAAGGCAACAGTAGTATACCGCTGTTCGAAATTCATAAATCGATAGAGTAAAAACAAATCCAGGTTACAAACTAAAACTGGGGTAAACGCATCAAATATAAGAGAACTACAACACAACAGAAACACAACTTTAAAATGTAACACACACAGAAACGAACTATAATATAACAATGGCCATTTGCCTTACTTGGTACAGGGAATTATAAGAACAGAAATGGTGGGTTGAACCTGGTTTGTGGCATGCCAAACCTCCCGCTTTAATGGCCATGTTAATTATAACATTAAAATGACAACATTACATGACATGACTACAATACAAATAAATGGGAGAAAATATAGGACAGAGAAACACACGAATAATAGCCAAAAAAAAGGTACCAGGTTAAAAATTCAATATACCAGACGTGCGTTAGGTTTATAAACTCTGAATAATAGACGTAATAAACATAAGCTTATACTATTTCTATAAAATATTAAATGGGATGCCACCTGTATATGTATATCAGTTAGTCAAGTTATATCTTCCGAGACAAACTCCTAATACTATGAGGAATAAAAAGTACGCTTTTCACCCGCATCTTGCTAGAACTCTTTTTTAATAGTTGCATTCCTTCCACTATAAGACTTTGGAATAGTCTTTCTTTGAGTTACATTTCTGAGTTCTACATTAGAAAATGCCTGTACCAAGTCAGGAATATGACAGTTGTTATCCATTCGTTTGATGTGTTTGGACTTTTGATTTTGCCTTTTGATTTTTGATTTTCCTTTTTGAATTTTCCTCGGAGTTCAGTATTTTTGTGTTTTTACTTTTTTTTTTAATACATATCCTATTTGATTCCTTTTACTCAATTGCTGATAATGTTGACATAAATATTGAATTAGTACTTTTTGGAAACAGATTATTAACATATGATATGAATATTGCTATTTTCAAATCTGTTCTTAAATTTATCAAACACACTTAACGTTTTGTTTGAAATTTACTTATTTTTTTTATTCATTTTTTTTTCTCTCCTCCACTTCAATATTAATTCATAATGATCTGTAAAGGCTATTTGCATGTTTCAAGGTACTTGAATAAATGATGAGTAATTGCCTATATATTTAAATATACTTTACGTTTACTAAGTAACACTGTAAATACATCATATGTGCTCGTGTGTGCTCATAAGTAGCATGCATGTTTCATTATATTACATTATTTTAAATACAGTTGTTGATGATTGAATTATATCTTGTGCATGTAATATGAAGAGAGCACTGTTATATAATGTGCTTGTTGCTCAATCCTTTTCTTATCTTAATGAATAAAATGTTTAATATCAAAGTCACTATTATTAAACCATTCTTCTTACATAAGTTTCGTGTGGACTTTATTGAACCAGATTCCATAACACAACAGATTACCTGAGGTAACCTTTATTAAACCAGTCTTGTCAGTCTAAATAGAAAGTAGAATAATGTATTTTTAGTTTATTCTATTTTTAGATCATGTTATTACTACGCATATGGGCACTATTACCACGATTACCTGAGGGCACCGATTACCTCAGGGCATACAGCAGCGGACCTATCTTCCACCTGCCAGTGGACTGGAGTATATGAGAGATCATTACAATACATTATAAAGAATTTAGCTTTTAATACCACATACTTCATACGGATACAGAGCCAGCTGGATGATAGATCTGGCATTATATGAAAAATTAAATTCTTCACTACAAGATCAGGTGGTAAGACTTTCACATTATTAATGTACAATCATGAACAATGGAAGATAACTCTAACTCAAATTTTTAATTTGCCTAGCAAAATACAATAGACCACTTTTGAGTTCATCCCTTACAGGAAAAAAACTTGTCAATAAGGCGCGCCTTAGTGACATCATTTACCAGATAGAGGGGTCGTCTGTATCCCTGCACTTGCAACGTTCATCAAGCGTCTAAGTGATCGTCATTGTGCAGGATAAACTTGAAATAGTTTTTGTTTCGTAGGTACTTACGCTCGATTCCCTAATGACAGCAGTGCTGATTGTCAATTGTGAGAATTTAGTTTGTGGAATAAATCGTGCAATATAGTATTATAATTTTCCAACCACTCACTCAACATTGGAATGGCAGTGACGTTGGCCCTGAACGCATGAATGATGTTCACTAAAACCAGAGCTTTTGACGGAAATGCATCGAACTCGAAAGTTGTCTATTTAATCAAATTTTAGGATTCATAAAATTGCCGAATGCCTGCTCCATCATGATTCAGTCATTCTCTTATATTAGTAAACTACATAATAAATTGCTTGCAAACATCAGTTAGTTTACAGTATTTATGATTTATTGTTTCACGTTTTCAGACAAATCCAAGGATACATTACCTAACCTTAAAATTACAAGTGCATTTTCTGGATCTGACTATATACAGATAACATGGCAGCCACCTGACTATGCTTACATCATACGAGGATATATTCTGGGATATGGAATACAGCAGCCAGGAGAATACCAGGAAATGCTACCCTTCAGAGAAACTACATTTAAGATTAAAAAACTTGGTAGGTGATGTACTATTTTTGTTTAAGATTCCTGTTCCTTTTTAACTAAAGGTTCCAAAGGTGAAGGGGGTTACTAAGGACCTCTATGTGGACTCCAGGATTACATGTTTTTAAGATTGGGATTTAAGGATTGATCCTTTCGTGATCAGGGAATTCTTTTTATGAATTTCAAGTTGTCTGGATTTAGATTTCTTTAAATTTCAAGACCTCAGGATTCCATGTTTTTAAGCCCAGAATTTCAGGATCAGAACCCCTTCTACCCCCTCAAAAGGTATAATCAAACTTGAAAAAGTCAAAACACAAACTGACAATGCCAAGACAGACAAACCATAAACAATGAAGGAAAAGATAAATAGTATTCAAAACACAACATAGACATGAATGAACAGAAAACTAATATAAAAGTCAATTAATTAATGTTTATTGTTACTAATTTTTTACAATTTTTTTACAAAAGTATTGGTCTAAGGATGAGAAGCACATTTTAGGGTAAAGTAAAGTTCAGTGAAAACATGGAAATTTTCGCTGATTAAAAAATCACAAGAAATTCATTAAAACATTAAAATTACAACTTATTCAAGGTTGGGAGTAAGAGGTTATGGGATCTTTCCTAAGTCCAACCAACCCCAATAGATTTGAAAATTGTAATTTGCTGATTCTCTGCTAAGTACATGTATTAAGGAGTAGAGGATATTTATTCATGACCTCAAACACAAGAGTAAAGATTTGTCAGTCATAAGTCAGGCTAATGAGTCTCAGGATTGTAATCTTGTGATAAACAATGGACTTAGTTTGTGTGACTATTAAAAGCTGGGTATTTTTATATTACCTGTACATGCAATCACAATAAATATGCATGAACTATTTGTCACTGTACATTCATCAATCATAAGGTGTGTAATTGAGTAGCTTTACTTTTGATTTATTTTCTGTTACAGCTCCAGAAACAGTGTATCACATATCATTAAGAAGTTTTGGTGAATTTGGTGAGAGTGAGAGAGCTGTTCTATCTGTTACTACAACAGGTAACAATAACACTAATCTTTGATTTAATCATTTTATCAAAAATTTAAAAGAGTTGATATTGCAGAAATTTAAACTTGCAATATTAAATTTTTCATATATGAGTAAAACAGCTAGGGTTTAAAAAAAATAGCATTTCAGTCTAAATTTGAAAATATTACAATAATAAATGCATACAATAATTTCTTAATTAACAGTATTTAGACTTATGGAACTATAGCTGAACTTGCACCAAATGACCTTAGATCTATGTCTTATTCAGTTTCTGGCATCGTGCAACAATCAGTTTTTTGTTTAGCCTGCAATTTTTGTTGCAGAAAGCTCGACATAGGGATAGTGATCCGGCGGCGGCTACGGCGGTGGCGTTAGCTAACTTCTTAAAAGCTTTCTTTTTAGAAGGTAGAAGACCTGAATGCTTCATACTTTGTATATAGATGCCTCATGTTACGAACTTTCCGTCAGTTACATGTCAAATGTCCTTGACCTCATTTTCATGGTTCAGTGACTACTTGAAAAAAAAGTTAATAATTTTTGTAATGTTAAATTCTCTCTTATTATAAGTAATTGGATAACTATATTTGGTATGTGCGTACCTTGCAAGGTCCCCATGCCCGTCAGACAGTTTTCACTTGACCTCGACCTCATTTTATGGATCAGTGAACAAGAGTAAGTTTTGGTGGTCAAGTCCATATCTGGGATACTATAAGCAATAGGTCTAGTATATTCGGTGTATGGAAGGACTGTAAGTTGTACATGTCTAACTGGCAGGTGTCATCTGACCTTGACCTCATTTTCATGGTTCAGTGGTTATAGTTAAGTTTTTGTGTTTTGGTCTGTTTTTCTTATACTATATGCAATAGGTCTACTATATTTGGTGTATGGAATGAAAGCAAGGTGTACATGTCTAGCTGATAGGTGTCATCTGACCTTGACCTCATTTTCATGGTTGAGTGGTCAAAGTAAAGTTTTTGAGTTTTGGTCTATTTTTCTAATACTTTATGCATTAGGTCAGCTATATTTGGTGTATAGAAATATTTTATGATCTATTTGTCTGTTACGCAGGTTTTATTTGACCTTGACCTCATTTTCTAGGTCCATTAGCTTAATGTGAAGTGTTTGTGTTTGGTCTGTTTTTCTAAATTTATAAGCAATAAGTCAACTATATTTGTTGTATTAAAAAATTGTTAGCTGTACAGGTCTGCCTGACATGGTTCATCTGACCTTGACCTCATTTTCATGGTTCATTGATCAATGCTATGTTTCTTGGTTAATGTTGAGTTAATATGACAGTCGTAATAAAGCTTTATATTTAGGTCTATCAACATAATATCAATAATTAGTTATGAAGGCGAGACATTTCAGTGTGTGCACTCTTGTATTAAAATGTCAAATATATTATAAATCAAGATGCAAACGGTTATAGAGGAATGGCACAACAATTTGATTACAAGTGTAAACACATCTTTTATATTCTAGTGTGCAATGCTGGAGAGTGTTCATTGTTGGATATGCACAAAGATCTTAGTGAGCAACACTTGCTCTTGAGAGTCTAAACTTAAATGATGTCAGAGATACCAAATTCAGTGAATATCAAACAAACCTGATTTTTACCATCAGGTGAACTAAAGGATTATTAGAATTTTTTTAGATTTCCAACCATGGGCATTTGTTTTAAAAAAACAACACATATAATATATTGTCTCAGAATTTTTTCCCCTGTATACCTTAACATAACACTGTCACAAACTTTCTTCCATTTCATTTCAATTTTCTTTGTTGCAAAACCTACTTATTATGCCGTAAATCTAAATTGATTTATTTACACAATGGCGTATGACAGAACTTCCAATGTTGTCAGGATCATTCGTAGCATGCCCCAGGAACAGTTCAACATGATTTTTGTTTTGTATACTGATGCAAAATTTGAAACACTAAGTCCCCAGTAATTGATTTATTATAAACAAATATTTACCAAAAAACTCAGCTTTTCTCTAAATATTAATTATTATCTTTATTGTAAATTCGTAACAGATTATGTAATAAAACCCTTAATAAGTGTTTTTAGGTCTGTCTAATGGGTCTAAGAAGTCAGGAGTTTCTATTTTGGGACCTCAGATTTTCCCATTCTATTGATATCATTCAGACTCTATCTTGACTAAACGTATGAAATGATATTAGATCAGACAACTCTGAGAAACATTTTAACCTCAAGAGTGGGTAGATACCGTTTAATGTGAGACATTTGTTTCCAATTTGGAGTCGGTAGACGAAATAATTACAACTGCCATATCTGGGTAGGTCATTGCTACGGATGATCCTGACAACATAAGTTATACACCATTGTGTAGAAAAATCTATTCAAATTTTCGACATAACAAGTTTTAAAGGGGTTGCAACTGAGAAATCAGCATTTACGGAATTTTGCAACTGGTTGACATGTTTCAAAAATTTAGGTAAGGACCTTGCTTTATATTAAGGAATATAGGTGTTTTTTTCTGAGACAAGTGCCTTTGTTTCAGACTCTTTTTGATATATCTAGTTTAACTTTATATCTTAAGAATCAATTTGTTTCTTGTGGTTTCTGTTTTGATAATAAAGTTAAGATTTTTTAACTGATATTTTATCATTTCAGCGTGAGGAATTAATTTGTCAAATCGTCCAGCAATCAGACAGATGGAGTAAATGAAACCATGAGGATAAAGACATTTGCGGACTTTTTTTCTCTTGTGTTTTTGCCTAGAGAAAAGATATGAGAAAAAAACATGTATAGATTACAAACACAAAAATAAATGTTACTTTTTTAATATTATTATTATATCAATTACAAACGAAAGTGAACAAATGCCTGGTGAGTCTGTAGTACGGTAGAGTCCATAAAGTGGATATTATATAATAGTTACTTATGACCTCAGTGTTTATTAATTCTTTGGTTTATTGATAGTCCGTTTTTGCCTCACAACTATATAGCAAGATACCAATCAAACTCTATTAGAAGAAAATCACCTGACAAAACCATTGCCAAAAAAATGCAAAAGGACAAAGAAGCCCCCTAAAAAAATTTTATTCTGTGTTGATAAACAATTGGGGAAAGAAAAGTTACATAAGCCATACTGCTATATCACATCTTGTGTTAAAATGAAATGCTATAAACGATTTCAATATGTAGAAAAGACTTTAGTTTATACCTAGCTGTCAGGTAAGCTTGAAATCTAGTATTACCTCTACATATTGATTTTGTTTGTCCAAACAAAGGAGTGTTTTCCATAATAGTCCATTGTCAAATCATCTTATATTTTAATACTTACCTGTAAACGACAGACACGTGCATATGTTGTGTTATTTAAACTTTATTTTTAGCTCTTACTTGGATGTACATTATCGCTATTTACAGTTTATCTCTATCTATAATAATATTCAAGATAATAACTCAAAACCGCAAAATCTCCTTACAATTACCAATTCAGGGGCAGCAACCTAACAATGGGTTGTACGATTCATCTGAAAATTTTAGGGCAGATAGATTTTGACCTGATAAACAATTTTACCCATGTCAGATTTGCTGTAAATGCTTTGATTTTTGAGATATAAGCCAAAAACTGCATTTACACTTATGTTCTATTTTTAGCCATGGTGGCCATCTTGGTTGGTTGGCCAGGTCACAGGTAACCTTTTTTAAACAAGATACCCTAATGATGATTGTAGCCAAGTTTGGTATAATTTGGCCCAGTGGTTTTAGAGGAGAAGATTTTTATAAAAGATAACTAAGATTTACGAAAAATGGTTAAAAATTGAATATAAAGGACAATAACTCCTTCAGGGGACAATTGACCATTTTGGTCATGATTTATTTTTAGCTGTTACTTTGCTGTACATTATTGCTGTTTACAGTTTATCTCTATCATTGATAATATTCAAGATAATAACCAAAAAACAGCAAAATTTCCTTAAAATTACCATGTCAAGGACAGCAACCTAACAACGGGTTGTCTGATTCATCTGAAAATTTTAGGGCAGATAGTTCTTGACCTAAATTTTTTTTTTACCCATGTCAAATTTGCTGTAAATGCTTTGTTTTTTGAGATATAAGCCAAAAACTGCATTTTACCCCTATGTTATATTTTTAACCATGGCGTTCATCTTAGTTAATTGGTTAGCCGGGTCACCAGACACTTTTTTATAGGACTGCAAAAATTGAAATTTTTTTAGTTGTATATTGGTATCAAGTTGGCTTCATCCTTTGCGTCGTCGTCGTTGTCATCGTCGTCTGAATACTTTGTTTTCACTTTCTAACTTAAGTTTAAATGAATAAAGATCTATGAAATTTGAACACAAGATTTATGACCACAAAAGCAAGGTTGGGTTTGATTTTGGGAGTTTTTGTTCCAACAGTTTAAGAATTAGGACCCAAAGAAGCATTATTCTTGGTTTTCGCACAATAACTTTAGTATAAGTAAAAAGAAATCAACGAAATTTTAAAATAAGATCTATGACCACAAAATGAAGATTGGGATTGATTTTTGGAGTTGAGGTCCCAACAGTTTAGGAATTAGGGGCCAAAAATGGGCCAAATAAGCATTTTTCTTTGTTTTCGCACCATAGCATTAGTATAAGTAAACAGAAATCTATGAAATTTAAACACAAGGTTTATGACCATAAAAGGAAGGTTGGGATTGATTTCGGGAGTTTTGGTACCAACGAATTAGTGGCCAAAAGGGGCCAAAATTAAACTTTGTTTGATTTCATCAAAAAATGAATATTAGGGGTTCTGAATTTATGGTCCCGGTTGCAAATTTGTCTACATTAAGGTCCAAAGGGTCCAAAATTAAACTCGGTTTGATTTTAACAAAAATCATTTCTTGGGGTTCTTTGATATGCCGAATCTAAACATGTACTTATTTTTTTTTATTATGGGCCCAGTTTTCAAGTTGGTCCAAATCGGGGTCCAAAATTAAACTTTGTTTGATTTCAACAAAAATTTAATATATGGGGTTCTTCAATATGCTGAATCTAACCATGCATTTCTTGAAATAGGATTCTTGGGGTTCTTTGATATGATAAATCTAACCATGTAATTAGATTTTGGATTTATGAATGGCACAAAAGAATGGTAAGAATTGTCTTTGGGAGTTATGGCTCAAACTGTTAAGGAATAAGGTGCAAAAAGGGGGGAAATGGTTTCCAGGTTAATGGACAATTACTTAAAGTACAAAACATAATTTAAAAGCAGTGTAAGGTTGGTAATTGAAACTATTTTCAATATCTCACCTAAACTTCTCTTAAATTATCTACATTGGAAATTTGCCACAATCTTTATTATTAATAAATTCCATTGGAAGTTTGGCAATATAAAATGTTGCATTGGAGTTATTTTTCTTTTCCCAGGAAAGTAGTTAAATTGATTTAAATCATGACTGTATGACATTTTATATTTTATGATGTAAATAAATGAGTAGTTCTTGTTGAAAAAATCCATAAGAAATTTGAATTCAGATCGTTTTTGGAAAAAGGGAAAGGGTGATGTGAAATAAATTGGTGGGGTTCAATTTTTCTTATTTCAGATTTCAGAAATGAAAAAGAAAATTTCTTCAAATATCAAAGGATTAATATTCAACAGCATTCTGAATTGCTCAAAAGCAAAAAAAGAAAAACATTTTCAGTTCGATAGACCACATTCATTCTGTGTCAGAAACCTATGCTATGTCAACTGTTTAACCACAATCCAAATTCAGAGCTGTATCCAGGTTGAATGTTGTGTCCATACTAGCCCCAACCGTTCAGGGTTCGACCTCTGCGGTCGTATTAAACTATGAGTGATGAGAAAAGCTCGCTTGGCCCTTTGAGCCAGGTGAGCTGAAATGATGTTTTGTAATGTTAATTTTTAGGCAGTTAAGCTGCCTTATGCGAGCACCCTGGATTTGTGTTCTACCCAATAAATGCTAAAATACGTGCCATTGTTATCAGCTAGGTGGCTACTATATTATTTATAACTTATTGGACAGTTTTTCATACTTTTCATTCTGGATTACAAAAAATTTGACCAGAAAAACCTTAAATGATGGTCGATTTCCCCAAAAGTTTTGAAGTTGCACATGGGAAGTAGAGCACATTAGGAAATCTTATGTAGTTTATCCCCTGAGCTTTTGGCTAAGATGTCAAAGAACAAATGTGTGAAATATTTCATCGCCGAAAATCTCTTAAGACAAGTAGCTTAGATTTCCCAAACTGCAAAAGTCGTAGGAATATTGTTTGTCATCAATACGTAGTCAACTATGTCAGTAGTCTTTTAAAATAAGTTCGACTGATCACGCTGTTGGCGGCTATTTTGAATAAGAAGACGAAATTTTGTATTTTTTCAATTTGGACGCAGAGGTTCAAATTAGCGGTGGTCCGAGGTCTGCGACCTTCAACTTTTGCAGTCGGACTTTCTACTTGGTTACTAGCTACGCCCGACATGCTTGACGGACCTTCTTCTTCTTCTTCTTCTTCTTCTTCTTCTTCTTCTTCTTCTTCTTCTTCTTCTTCTTCTTCTTCTTCTTCTTCTTCTTCTTCTTCTTCTTCTTCTTCTTCTTCTTCTTCTTCTTCTTTATTTTTAAAATTGCGTTATTTAAAATCTTATCTATTAGTTAAAATTTAAAATGATAGTAACAGAGTTAGAATAGGATAAAACTAAAAAATTAGTTAAAAACAGGAACTTGTATGTACACTATACATCTTAAAATTTTAAAATGGATAAAAATAGTATCTTATCAGTTGTTTAAATTTCTCTTAACAATGGAAAGTGAAAGGAACTACTAATCCGTATTAGTAATTGGTTAAATTTATGGACTAGTATGGTTTCATAATTAAATTATATATATGTACTTAAAATCTAAAATGGTAAAGGATACGAATATAAAAAGAAACTTGTAAAAATTAGTTTTAAGTAAAACAGTAGACCTTGAAAGAAAATAAAAAAATAACTTTCCAAACATTTTTACCAAAGTTTTCTAATAAACGATCTCAAACTTATTTTCATCATTACTATCCATGACAGCGATGTTCAATTTGTTCAACCGCTAGATTTATACAGAAAATCGACGACAAATAATGTGTAAATCCGAGTAAAATCGTATCTCACTCCATCTGTCAAAAACAACATTGAAAATAAAATGGCTGCCGCGATAAAATTGCAATATCGGATCCGATTCCGGAAGCGGATAAATAATACAAAAACTGCCACCGCGAGTGAAATTTGCAAGAGGGGTATACATACTAAAATCCCAAAGAGCTAAATATAACTCTAATGCGGTGGACCCAACATGTCAACTTTGCAAAAATGGAGAAGAAACACTATGCCATTTCCTGCCTACTTGTGTAACTCTAGATGCTGGTACACAAAAATGTTGATGTCAAAATCCAATACAATGTAACAGCTGGGAACAGTTTATCTAACAATATATATGTTCCTGGTAACAGTATAAATTTTCTTTATCAGTGATAAATGTTGGTAATGCATGTTAGATGCTTTTAAAGTTAAACATATTACTGCAATTTCATGGGGTATTTTTTTCTTCTCAATTTTGATGGGTCAGATAAAATAGCTTGATGTTTCTTATACAAAAAAAAAGATGTGGTATGATTGTCAATGAGACAACTGTCCACAAGAGACCAAAATGAGACAGACATTAACAATTATAGGTCATCTTACAGCCTTCAACAATGAGCAAAGCCCAGACCATAACCACATAGTCAGCTATAAAACACAATGTGAAACAATTCAAACAAGAAAACTAATATCCTTATTTATATAAAAAAAAATAACTAAAAACAAATATGTAACACATAAACAAATGACAACCACTGAATTACAGGCTCCTGACTTGGGACAGGCACAAATAGTGCAACTATATATATGATACTTGAATGAAAGCAAATCTTATTATATATAGGTGGATTCTATTGGGCCACTTTACTCCTCCTGTTTGATAACTTTGAAACGGATGAGATCCCCACCCCTCAACCATATACATACATGTATGAGACTAAATTACTTATCAAATGAAATATAGGGGAAGTCCCCAGGGTCACCCAACCTTCTCATGTTTTAGAACTTGGAAACAGTCGAGATCCCCACCCCTAAACCATATTTATTCATGTTTGAGACCATATATAAATAATCAAATGCAATATAGGGGAGTCCCTGGGGGTCACCCCATCCCTCCGGTTTGATAACTTGGTAACGGGCGAGATCCCTACCCCTAAACCATATATCTTCATGTAGGGGACAATATAACCAATCAAATAAAATATGTAGGGGGAGTCCCTGGGGATCACCCCACCCCTGCTATTTGAGAACTTGGAAACGGTCGAGATCCCCACCCCTAAACCATATATGTTTATGTATGGGACAATATAACATATCTTATGAAATATAGGTGGAGTTCGTGGGGCCATTCTTCCCCTTCTGGTTAGAGAATTTGGAAACAGTTGGGATCACCAATCTTAAACCATATATATTCATGTATGGGACAATATTACAAATCAAAGGAATAATGTGGGGGTCCCTGTGGTCACTGTTCATCCTCCTGTTTGAGAACTTGGAAACATTTCAGATCCTCAACCCTAAACCATATTTATGTATGGGACAATATAACTATTCAAATGAAATATAGGGGGTTCCGTGGGGGTCACCCCACCCCTCCTGTTTGAGAACTTGGTAACGGTCATGATCCCCACCCCTAAACCATATATATTCATGTACGGGACAATATAACAAATCATATGAAATATAGATGGAGTTCGTTGGGCCACTCTACCCCTTCCTGTTTGAGAATTTATAATGGTCGAGATCCACAATCTTAAACCATATATATTTATGTATGGGATAATATTACAAATCAAATAAATTATAAGGGGGTCCCTATGATCCTCTCCCCTTAACCATATATACTCGTGCATGGGACTATATAACAAATCAAATGAAATATAGGGGAACTTCCTGTGGTTACCATACCCCTCCTGTTTAAGAACTTGGAAACAGTTGGGATCCCCACCTCTAGATGAAATGAAATATAGGGGAGTCCCTGCAGTCAGCCCACCCCTCCTGAGCGAGAAATTGGAAACAGTGGAAACCCCCACCTATAAATTAAACCATATATATTCATGTATGAGAACTGCCGAACAAATAAAATAAAGGGATATTCCGTAGGGTCACCCTACCTACTCCTGTTTGATAACTTAGTGTACTGTTGAACACAAACTCAGATTTCTTTCCAGGGAAGCAAGTCTATTCATACTTTTACAAGCTCGTACTAAAGTCAATTTGAACTATTAACAGTCCACCAATACTAACATTAACTATCAACTAGAAGAACTGCAATCATTACAAACTTGTACCACTACAGACTCATGACCATGAAAAAAATATACTTGATATATGTGTTGCTTTTAAAAACTTTGACAAAATATGAATAAGTTGCATCAATGATTAATTCATTAAATGAACAAAAATGTACAATATATGACTGTTTAATGTTTGGTCTTTTTAATAAATCTTAAAAAAAATTGAAGCAACATTGCCACAGTTTTTATAATTATGCCTTGGTTTTTGGTTAACTGCCTACAGCGCTTACAGTGCTTTGATTCTCTTACCATGCGTAATAGGATAACTCTATGTTATATGTGTACACCTTGCAAAGTCCTCATGCTCGTCAGACAGTTTTCACTTGACCTTAACTTCATTTCATGGATCAGTAAACATGATTAATACTTATATTATACTATAAGCAAAAGGTCATCTATATTTGGTATATGGAAGGAGCAGGTGTCATCTGACCTTGACCTCATTTTCATGGTTCAGTGGTTATAGTTCAGTTTTTGTGTTTGGTCTGTTTTTCTTATACTCTTTGCAAGAGGTTTACCATATTTGTGTTTGGAAGGATTGTAAGGTATACATGTTCAACTTCGGGTTGTAATCTGACCTTGACCTTCATAGTTTAGTAGTTACAGTTAAGTTTTGAGTTTTGGTAAGTTTTTCTTATACTCATTATGCAACAGATCTACCATATTGGGATTATATAATAATTGTCAAGTGTTCCTGTCCAACTGAGAGTTGTCATCTGGTCTATGTCTCAACATATGTCAGTGGTTAAAGTTGAGTTTTGTGATTTGGTCTGTTTTTCTAATAGTGTATGCAATAAGTCAA
Source organism: Mytilus edulis (assembly GCF_963676685.1). Classification (NCBI taxonomy): domain Eukaryota; kingdom Metazoa; phylum Mollusca; class Bivalvia; order Mytilida; family Mytilidae; genus Mytilus; species Mytilus edulis. The sequence goes on from NC_092350.1 coordinate 53,294,118, forward strand.
GTATATTTGTTGTATAGAAGTATTTTACAATGTACATGTCATTCTAGTATTTTTTTTACCTTGACCTCATTTTTACGCTTCATTGCTCAATGTAAAAAAATTTTGTCTATTTTTCTAAGACATGTGCCATAATCAACATAGGTCAACTTTGTTTGAGGTAAGAAAAGATTATCAGATATAATATCTCTGCCTTACTGGAAAATAAGCCATGTTGTCAAGATGTTTGCTATAGCCTTTATATGATAAAGAAGACAATGCTATTTGACAGATTAAGTTGAAGCAACCATTTTGTCTTTATAAAAAAAATAATTTGATGAGCATTTCATCAAAATAGATTTAAGAGATAAACGAAAGTCATTTTACAAATATAAGAGACTGTACACATTGCAATAAAGGTGAATTGATCAGAAATGCCATCTATAATTTTAAGGAATAACATTAAGTGACACAGACAAAATAAGGTTTTTATTCATAAAATATGCAGTCAATATTTACAAAGACACAAATATCTAATTTTAGTGGCGAAAAAAACCCAAAGAACACCTCTTCCTTTAAACAAAAGAACTAAAACTAAAATCTTTTTAACAGTTATTTGATTCCAAAAGTACTTTATATTGTGTTTCCTGTCTTCTTCCTATGCTGCAACATAATCTTCTGAACTACTAAGTCTTTTCTCTTTCTGGGGGAAATGGCTATGTATGATTTTATACAACACAAACAGTGTTAAAGAGGTTAAAGAACTAGACATTTCACTTTTAATATGAACTATAGTATGGACATTGACTCATGAATGTGAAGCTGATGCTCTTTTATCCTTTCTAACTTCTGGTTAATATATCTATAAAGTTAGAATAACTGGCCGTTAAAAAAAATATATAAATGCATATGTTTATTTTTTTAAAACTAGAATTAAAATTACTAATTAAAATATTTTTCATGATTTATTTTAATGAACATCTTATTTTTGACACATGTAATATTTTCTTGTCATGGATTTACTATTTAAAATATTGTTATAAATACACTCATCATATATACCAGTACTAAATTAAGTATATACGCCAGACGCGCGTTTCGTCTACTAAAGACTCATCAGTGACGCTCGAATCCCAAAAAGTTTAAAATGCCACATAAAGTACGAAGTTGAAGAGCATAGAAAACCAAAATTCCTAAAAGTTTTGCCAAATAAAATACAGCTAAGTTAATCTATGTCCGAGGTAGAAAAGCCTTAGTATTTAAAAAATTGTAAATAGTAAATTTATAGATATAACCATTTCATTGAAATTGTGATACCCTCGGGGAAATAAATCTCCACCAGAGGTGGCATCGACCCCGTAGTTGTAAATTAACTCATCATAGATACCAGGACTAAATTTAGTATATACGCCAGACGCGCGTATTATATACTAAAGACTCATCAGTGACGCTCGAATCCAAAAAAAGTTTAAATGCAAAATAATGTACGAAGTTGAAGAGCATTGAGAATCAAAATTCCTAAATTCAATTAACAGGTAACAAATTACAGTATTATTTTTATTGACTACTACTTAATTTAAGCATTTAAGAAGCATTTAAACAAATGTCTTTTTTGATGAAAAATTTGTAATTTTCAATGAAAAAAAATTGTAATACTCAATGAAATGTGCATTTTGAACTCAAAGCATGGACCACAACTTTATAGTTTATCATATAATGCCAATTATATTTATAACACAATTAAAAAGAAACAATACAAATTCAAAACACAAAAAGTGTCATTGATGTGCTGCCAAATACAAGCATATTTCCAGTTTTCCTTGATTTTTCCATTAAAACTCCTAACTTTACCCTAAAATAACGTTTTTGACATATATTTATGCCCTTTCTTGCTAAAACTAATTTCTTTTTATATCATTGTCAATTGACTACAAAACGCCTCCGGGTGCGAGAATTTCTCGCTTCATTGAAGACCTGTTGATGTTTTTTTTCTGTGGTCGGGTTGTTATCTCTGATTCATTCCCCATTTCCATTCTCAATTTTATTGTACTGGTCTATATCCAGTTTTCAGCGATTTTTCTCTAAAAAAACTGTATTTTACCCCAAATATATCGTTTTTCTGCACTCCAGATTTTGCAAGACTTTTGATATCTGATAGAGGCTATATTAATCTTTTAAATGAGACCAAATGTCTTTCTGTTGCAATTTGTTTAAGGTTGAGTTATTTTTGGAGTAGAATGATTGGACCTTAATGAATATAACTTAAGGATGTATTCTTCTGACTCTTCAGTCTCGTTCTGTCTCGTCAATCTAGTTCTTGAATTATTTCAGAAACTTGTGATACAAGTGGAAAATATCAATGAACTTTAAAAAATATTATAATCAAACATAACTCTGTGAAAAAATTAAGTATTTACAATGAATGATTTTTGAGTAATCCAGTTTTCAAATTTAACGACCAATCAAGTCAGTGTTTTTAGCCAAAATTTTGAGAAAATGGGTAAAGGATACAAAAAATGATTTTACAAGAATCATGTACATGCCATATCATTTTGGTATTTTCAAATTTTTAAGATATATATTTTTTCAATCATTTATAACAAAAAAAGTTGAAATAATATGCATTTTTTTCTTAAAACTGGTAAAATCATAAAAATACAAAATAGACAGCATGGTAAATTTTACACAAAAAAGCATCAAAATATGAAAAACTTTCTTATATTAACACCTACCTATATTTTTAAAAGTTATATTTTGGTCTCATAAAACATCTCAAATTTTAAGGATTTCGTGATTTTACTTAAATCAATTCAAACATTCTACAGGGTAACTTAGTTTTGCCGAAGAATTTCTTTGTTCAGAAGTTTATAAATACCTATACACACTTTCAAAACAACCAATTGATATAAAAAGGTATGTAGACATAAACAAATACCAGAATTTAAATGATGTACGCCAGACACAAGTTCAGTAGATACAAAAAAAGCATCAGTGACGCTCGAATGAAAAAAGTTAAAATGTTAAATACATTATAAAGTTAAGGAATCTATTCCTTGGGTAGACAATCCTTAGCTTTTCGAAAAGGTCAAAGTTAATAATAGAATAGTGACTCAAAAAAGAAACAAAAGAGAAACAACTCGAGGTCAGAATACCGTTAGAAAAGATGACCGTTTTGAAAGTCGCATGTGAAGCTCTTTCTTCCGTGTCCTGAATTTAGATAACAAAAACGAAAATAAGCCTTCACGAGTGAATTTAATAGTATTGAATGCAAGTAGTATCTTAGCGCATGAAATAGTAAATAGAAAGCATCTCACCGATACTCAGGAAAAGAATACGCATTTGCATCATCACATATCTTAATCTAATAGTTGAATTCGAATGTCAAACAGCCTACATTAAATGTTATGACTCCTGATTCCTTGACGTTTTATCCGGAATTTTTGAGAATGCAAATTGATAGTGTGCTTTTGAAATGTGATCTATAATGTAAATGAATCATGAGGTGTATGATAGTTGGTCAACACAATGAGAATACAATTTTCAAAACCGTACCATATATAGTACAACTATGTAGATGCTATACGGTTTAACTATTAAAACAAAAAAACAAAAAATGAATTTAAATTTTATAAAAAACACGTTCCTGTTAGTATTTTTGTCAATTTTTTTTTAATATATATAATATCAATAAACACGAACTTCAAGTATTTACGTTCGTTTATCGATATTATCTACTTTTAAATTCTAACAATCCACTATGTGAATATATTACTATACAAAATATAACAAAGACTGCTATCCATACTAAAACGATATCAAATTATCAACATTATGGTTGTAATTACATTTTGTTGTGATTGTTGTAAAGTTATGAGTTGCAAGGATTTAAAATCATGCTTTATGAATTGAAAACACACAAGTATTCTTATTCACGACTGTTTATATTTGGATATTTACTAGATTTGTCTTACTTTCTTTTTTATGGATATATTACAATACAAAAAAATAAATAATTTTTACTCATAAAACCTAAATACTAAAATGGTATGAAATAATTAACGAAGAAGTATAATGATTAATTGCTTATAATTTTTTTTTTGCCGGATGCACGAATTTATTTAGATTTAATCTTTATATTTCCTTTACAAATGAATATTTAAAAAATATCAAAGCAGAGTATCTTGTAAGAGGGTTGTAATATAAAATACTTATTTCTTAATTGCAATTCTAAAAATATTATGATTTTAATCATTGTTAGTTTCTTCAGAAACATAAATACATTATATATTTTGTATATGTTTCTTTGATTCCGATTGCATTGAATACTTTTGATAAGAATATTTATTATCTTTCTGTTTTTCGATCAAATATCAATATTTTAACCAGATTCTTCTCACCCGTAAGTCTATGATGAAATACACACTCAGTATCCCGTGGTTAAATCTTCCAACATAATTAATTCACATATTATCGAGACAACATACAGTACCACGTTATAATTGACCCAGATACACACAGTGTACAGTGGTCGTTTTAAAACAAATATAATTATTGCATCGTCAAGGGTCATCAAGGGACAATATCAAAGACGTAGATAACAACCAGTTAAGACCTGTATAAATGACCGAAAACTTTCGAGACGTTCCGAGAATGTTATTCTGACTTCCGGCCGAGAGATATCGAGTGGCCCATAGACACATCCAAAACTCGCCAATATATAAGCATGAACCCCTAAGGGATTTCATGCAAAAAGTAACACCAAAATATAACCCATTTACTCAACATAACTCAGGTCAAGTTTACAAAAAACATTTCATAAACAATACAACGTCCACAAAGCCCTGCATTTGAAATAGTTTATAACAACATGTTATATACCCTAACATTGTCTTTTATTCTTTATTAACAGGGGGACCTGAGGTAACCTACAACAAATAATCTTTATAACTTACGTAAACTAGGTTCTCATTGACAAATACATGTTATTAAATTTGCATTGTGTATCATTTTCCCGAATTCCTAAATAAGTTAGATTTAAGAAAGCAATTTATAACAGGTTAACTATATTCGCTAGGATTGTATCTTTTATTCTTTCATAAAAGGGGACCTGAGGTAACCCGCAACAAATATAATCTTTTTAACTTACGTAATCTAGATTCACATTGACAAATACATGCTATTGACTTTGCATTGTGTATCATGTTTCCGAATTCATAAATTAAGATTGAAGAAATTAGTTTGTGACAGCATAACTAAATTCGCTATGTTGTATCTTTTATTCTTTAAAACCAGGGGACCTGAGGTAACCTGAAATAAGTATAATCCATTTAATTCAGGTAAACTAGGTTCACATTGACAAATACATGACGTGTCCCGAATTCATACAACATATATATATTTGCTCGAATTGTATCTTTTTATTTTTACAAGGATCTGTCACAGTGTAAATAGAAGGTAGAATAATGTATTTTTATTTCATTTTAATTTTAGATCATATTATAACTACGCATACATGTATTGGCACTTTAAGCAAGATACCTGAGCCTTTTCATTCAGGCCTGCGTTAAAAAAAAACTATTAGTGAAGAAAAATCACAATTTTTAAAGAAACATGTAATAAAAGACGCAAAAAAGTGGTGGTTACTTGTAGAATTTAAAACGTCACAGGTTAAAGTGACCTTCTTTCAAATTAATGTTAAAATAGTCTTTTAAAGTTAAATACAGGCAATCAACTTTTAAAATACATCTTTGACGTAAATCTTATGTTCAAACCCTTTACGATTTGTCAACAAAGGAGAGTTAATTTGTACAGTTCGTCTTTATTCGTCAAGTTTGTCATTTGGCTACTTTATAAAGTGTATTTTGCATTGAGTGTCATTCCTCTTCTATGCATTTACAAACTATCACATGAATTGATTACTTTTATAATATGTAAAACATTTTTGTATTATCTAATCATTAAAATATTCGTACATTTGCTTTAATTTCGACCGTTTGAGATACATTTCTTTGAAATTCATGAAGTTGTACTTTGATTTTGTTCATCAAATATCTTGGTTCATTTATACATAAATTTTAAAAACAGAAAAAATACACAGATAGCCGATACACCAATATTGTATTTAAATAAAACAATTTATGGTTAAAAAAACTAAATGGTAAAAATGGCGTTTTCAAATACTATTTGTTTTTTTCGTTGTAATAGTTTGAAAATTGTACTAATAAATATAACTTGACATGGTATAGATAACATTTGAATAAGGCTTGTGTTCAATATTTGTTTTATTCAATTTTCAACAGAAATCCATAACAAAAATATTTGATGTTGTTAAAAAATGGGAAATGGCAAATATAACATGAAAATAAAAAATACAAAAATTGAAATGTTTAAATGAAAATAAAAAGTAGTTTTCAACTTTAGTTAAACATATGCAAAACATAATTCTGAAATATTATAATGGTTTACTTTTATAAATTGTTATTTTGATGGTCCGCATACATGTCATATTACATCTACCTGTATCTATTAAGACACCTTTCATTTAGAAAGAAGAAAATAGTTGTTTACTGTATAATTATATACCCTTGGATTTCATCTTTTATTCTTTCATTTGAGAGGTACCTGAGGTTCACCCATCCCCTCCCCTCTAAAAAGGAAACACCTAAATATAACCCATTTATTAACGTCACTCAGGTCAAGTTAACGAAAAACATTCCATAAACAATACAGCGTACACGAAGCCCTGCATTTAAAATTATTACAGATTAATGTATTGGCTCATCGAAAATATGAATTAAACAATGTTCGATGCAATGAGCAAGGGAAAGAAAAAAAATGAAACATTGTTTTATTGTTTAATTTAATTTTATCTTATAGAATTATTTGAAATAGACGTTGTTTTCGAAATGACTTTAATTTGAAATATGCTTATAAGCAAGAATACCTAGAATAGAGTTTTATTCATCATTTTTTTCCAAACAATTCTACATCCAAGGTTCAACACAAAAATACACATAATCAAATAATATATATGTATGCATAAAAACTAGTTCTCTCTTACGAAGTGCTACTAACATATGGAAATACATATGTGTTCATAATTAAAGAAGTAATTTAATTTCATATTCAAATATATTGATAATGATCCCTCCATCAACACCCGAGATATTTCTAATTGGGTTCCATTAATATATCCTCTAGAACTAAAAATCAATGGAAGAAAAACACCACCTCTGCTGCCTCTTTTTAAAGACTTTAAAAACATCGAATTTTACACACTACACGCGGTACAAGAATCTATGACAAACGAAACGATTTTCATGTTTAAATAAACAATTTATCCCACCTAAGTAGAAATATACCAACTCTCAAATGACGTGTACTGTTCCGATCTTAGTCGGTATTTAAAAGTGTTTACAAAACGACAACAGTGTCTGAGTAAAAGTTGATTTACCAAGGGTATGTCAACCAACATCTAGTTCTTTTCTGAAAGTTCATCGTAAGATACAAATTCCTTGTTGATGAACATAACGTAAAACTCCACAAATAATACATGATAGTTTTGACGTATTGATTCTAGGTACTGATGTTGTTGATCATCTTAAGAACGTGTTACTAGTATAATATTTTGTATAAACGGTACAATACGAAAAAAATAAAAGAAAACTATTGTATCTTTAAAATGATATATTCTGAAAATTATATTCTCTATTTTTGTGTATTCTAAGTTAACAAAAGTCAGATTAACTTTTACTAGTACATTATTCTTTAATGTGTCTTTTTAAATTTTTATTTTTACCGTTCATTGTAATTTTGGTAATTTCAATTTGACATGGCACGGTACCTATACATCCCGTCATCGTGTTATTGTGCAATGTTTCTTTTGTATTCTTGTCTTTCATGTTGCTAATAGTCTTGTCTATGTGACATTTTGTTTTTCTTTGTTGTCAATATGATTTGACTGCCAAACAAGTGAGAAATTTCGCTAGCTATTAAACTTGGCTCAATCTACCGTTTTCTACATAAATTGGCAATGCTTCTATCACTTCAGGAAAATGACACTTTTGATCTGCTTGAGCTTTTGATTTTGTTTTTTGTTTAGGGAAATTCCGTTTAGATTTTTTTTTAAGAGTTCGGATTTTTTTTTGAATTTTTTCCGATGAATTAAAACATTAATTTTACTAATTAAGGTGGTATGGGTGTCTTCCTCCATCTTGGATTGTGAAAAACAGAGAACCAAAGGTCCAGTTTTTCTATCAAGTCAGCAAAATTTGATGCAGGAATGCAGATTTTTAATGTGAATTTTCATTTAAAAGAACTAATTTATAAGAATATTTGAATTTTTTCCGATGAATTAAAACATTAATTTTACTAATTAAGGTGGTATGGGTGTCTTCCTCCATCTTGGATTGTGAAAAACAGAGAACCAAAGGTCCAGTTTTTCTATCAAGTCAGCAAAATTTGATGCAGGAATGCAGATTTTTAATGTGAATTTTCATTTAAAAGAACTAATTTATAAGAATATAACTTAAAAATATTAATATTTTTTTCAAATATTGATTAATTTTAGTTGTTTTAATTTTTTTTTTAAAATAGGCATCTTAATGGGCACTCTAAAACAGTGCATTTTCTGAAGGAATCTACATGGAATTTTCCTATTTTGTATTTTAGCCGGGAAAAACGTACGGTGACCCTATCGTTTCTTTTGATATTATCAAAGCATTGTCTGAAAGCTATATTTTCCATAAGTATGTAACAATTCTATCATTTTGTTTAGTTTCTAATCCAAAAATGGTGTTTTTTCCTGTATAATCCATACAAAATGTGTCATTTTTTCACGTCCTGTAGCTTGAGAAAATACGCGGCGACACATCATTTTTATTATATTTTTAAACATATATCAATAGATACTACGTTTTGGAAAGAATGAACAAATTCTATCATTTTTATTTTTAGACTCCCATACCATCTTAAATGGTCAGCCTGATCTCAAATTGTGAAATATTTTGTATAAACGGTTAAATTAAAAAAAAATAAAAGAAAACCATTGTATCTTTAAAATGATATATTCTGAAGATTAGATTCTCTATTTTTGTGTATACTAAATTAACAAAAGTCAGATAAACTCCCATTCCTATGATTACTGGTTGTTTTTAACAGCATAAGGCACGTTTTTGATTGTAAACTAAATTAACGTAAGCTTATAAGATCAAAATTCTGAACAACAACTTATTTATTGTGAAATAACTATTTCCAGCCATATTTATGATATGTTTGTTCGTTATCATGTTCATGTAAGGTATTTAAATGTTATATACATATCTACATTTTGATCTATATATACCTTCGTTTTATATCCATTACGCAGACGAACTCCATTGAAATTTTGAGATCAGGACAAAAAAAAGTCGGATAACTTGTTTGCAGCCTTAGACCTTGTCTGCAGCTGAGGAACGACAATAAGATGAGTAAACGGAAGTCCAATGGAGGTAAATATTCTTAAAAAAAAGATTGGTTTGAGGTTGATTTTATGTGATTTGTGTCAATTGTTTTTTTATTCAGTTTTATTGAGAACAAAAAGTAAACCATTTTTATGTTTCGTTTTGACCTTTGATGATACAAGTCTGCATTGACTACTAGTAATAGTCACCAATAGTTGGCCAACTGTTAGAATACAGAACGTGGGTGCATATTTTTGTAATGTGTAATGTTCTCATATTAAAGGGTTACCCTATAATTAAAGGTATAATTATATATATTTTAAAAAAAAGGACGGGATCATTATAAATATTTCTTCACAAAATAGACAGGAACTCAAATTTATTACAGGCAGAAATTTATTGAATTTATTTCTTTAGCGTGAATTGACGGTTTGCAGCAAAGAAAAAGCAATCTGAAAAAGTCATAGCACCGCTAGTGTAGCAAGTTTTAGGTTTTGTTTCTTCCAAGTGAACTGTAAAGCCATACAACAAATTGCTGACTTCTGAATACTTATGATCTTTAATATGTGTTTTGAAATCTAAGATGTATGGCTTGTAAATATTATAATGTAGCGTTGTCGTTTTTCATGGATCGTGTTTGTCGATGTGAAATTTTGGTAGCGTAAATAACGTAAAATCCATACTTAAAAAGCACAAGAAACCAAACCACAACACAAAGTTTCAAATCAAATCACTTTGTTATCTGTTAAATATACAGTTTAACAATTATCCTAATTCAATAAAACAATATTACTCTCAACACTTCTAACTAACAATCTGAATTACAGTCAAACTAAAATCGCTACAATAATTCATTAGGGAAACTGCTTTTATAATGTGAACAGTCAAAACTATATGTGGTTTTGTAAGTGACAATTTTCGAGTTCGTTTTAAAACTGTTATACGTTATGGCGTATCTCATGCGTACGTCATAAATAAGCCATTGTTACCAGAAAATCCAAACCCGACTTTGTAGAAGTCTAGATCATTATTGTATATTTACGTAGTACTGTATTAGATTTCTCGATTTTACTTAACTTTTAGCTGACAAAGTAAAGATAATAGTAAGCTTGATTGCATATTATTACAGCTTCTTAAACCAAAGGCTGTTCCTGCGTATTGATAACCTGAGGATGATACAAACTATTGTCAACGTTTTACTGGTTAAACTGTTAATCACCACAAGAAACGAATATCGAATACATAAAATCTAACCAGGTTACCAGACCATTTTTCTATTTAAAAACATTTGAAATAAAGGTGTATTCAACACATTTTTAATCTGTTCAAATTCAAAATTATGGTCGTGGTAATTACTGCGACAGATCAATTGCTGATTGCTTTTAATAACCTTGAAAAAATAGACCAAAGAAAACACGATAAAGTGTTTAAAAGGACGTTTGCTTAAAGAAAAAAATATATGCGGACATCAAAACTATGCATTTTAAATTCAATATTTAATTGATACACAGGTTATTTGAATCTTTAGATCTTTTTCAGTGTTTTGATACGATACCTGCTTTAAAAGTATAATTTGTCAAACAAATAAGAAATTTTCATAAAACATTCTGCGACTACAAGATAATTAAATTAAGTCATTAAGACACCCAAATACTGCTAATCCGTATGCAAACCAGATACATCATTTTACTGTGCTGAAATATTTGAAAAGAGTGACGGAAGAAAGTCTTGTGTATTTTTTTTGTTTTTTGTTTTGATTTAAGTGGTCTTTGGCGCTTGTCATAGTGCAATGCTGTCAAGGAATCACAGACACAGTGGCTAAATATTTTGCTTGTACATTTATTAATATAATATTCACTTGTATTAAGGTAGCACAATACAAAGATTTTTTTACTTCCAATCACTAACCTTTGAAATAATTTTCGTATGAATGCATAGAAATAATAAAAGAGGTATATATAGATAGATAAAAGATTAATCTTTTAAATGAATGCAATATTTTTATTATGCAATCATTATGTAATCAATTATTATGTAATAAGCGGCAAAATCTGGGTAAGTTCACTCGAATGAATTGAGCTCTATCATCTCTTTAACTATACAGAAAATTTGGACGAAATCTTAATCAACACATCATTGGCTTCAAAAGGGTGTCTCAGATTGTCTCTATGGTGTTCCATTCTCTCATAAATCTCTAATTAGTGTAATCATCCTAACCACATAAAAGCAGATAATGTTTAATTAGGTGTAACATTTGTTCTATACATTCTATCTGAAATCTGAGACGCCCTTTTGTAGATAATGGTCATAGGAACAACATATAATAAAATTAACCCTCTAGGGATACCTATGCAGAAGCTAATTTCATTTGAAAGTGGAAATTTGGTGAAAAATATTTTAGACACAGTTAACATTATAATTGGTTACATAACTGTTGCATAATACTAACATTGCATTAATTTGAAAGAGTAATATGTTAGCTATCCAAAATAACCATTTTTATATATTTTCAAGCATTATTAAGAAAGTTACAGCATTTTAAAACTTGGGAGTTGGAGTTATAAAATCTTCGTATTGTGCTACCTTAAAGTGTACATATTCATATTCCAGCAAATTCGTACAGATATTAAAAGCTTAGAAGTTATTTTTTTTGTAATGAAATATATCATATTTATTTGTGTTTTGTTTTTATGCTGCACAATTATTTGTCACATGCAACAAACGAACAATAATCACTGGACACAACATCATTTCTCGGTTATTAGTACACACATCGCGATTAATAAATTAAAAAAAAACCAACAACGTATTGATCAAATCGACGTCCAAATGTGATGTCACGTTCTAAAATTATCGTTTAAATTTTAACCCTTTAGTTGATTTCCAATGTAACGCAATAGATCTCACAAATGACGTCGAATCAATGAGGATATTTGATGGCGATTTTATTAAATCATTAATTTTTAATTTTATCTTCATCTTTCTGTCATTTTGTGATGTAACTTATATATTTTTTTTACAAACTAAAAGGTAAACATCACAAACTTACAATAAGACAATCATCAATATCATATTTCTATTGTTTGTAAAACATATTAATATTATGATGAAAGGTGTTCCTATTCTGAACCTACGTTGTCGTTTTCCCCCTTTTTTCATATCAATTAGTGCTATGTGCGTATAAATCAAAATAGACAACCCAAGGCATAAAACAAACATAATGGAAGATGCACAAATTTTCCATATGAATAGAATTAACATTTTGATCATATAGGTTCTAATTAGACCGGGGGTTTTCCCGTTTGAATGGTTTTACACTAGTAATTTTGGGGCCCTTTATAGCTAGTTATTCGGTGTGATCCAAGGCTCCGTGTTGATGGCCGTACATTGAGCTTTTACTTATTTTTAAATTGTTATTTGGATGAAGAGCTGTCTCATTGGCAGTCGCACCACATCTTCCTATATCTATCTAATAAGTTTCGCGATATGGTAATGAGCTTTTCTCATAATTGTGTTTGAGTTAACATAATGTGAACCTGATTTAGAGGACCTTGACCTTTGAGTTTCGATATTCAGAGGCTGCCTTGCACTTTGAGTTTCTTTGATGAAAGATTTTCTCATATATATGAAATTTCATATTTGTAACAAATAAATTGAATCCTTCTTTTGACAAATGTATGCCACCAGGAACTAAATATTACCTGATGTCTTTTCCTTGCCAAAGGAAATTAAACAAGTATTTTGTCAATAAATTTCTAACATTCATTGACACGTTGTTCAATTGTGAAATTTTTTATGCCATTTAAAAAGGTATGAATACATATATTATTATTACTATTATTCAATTCTTCTATATTTAACAAAATTGTATCACAAGAATAAGCAACAAATTTATAAACAATAGGATTTTTTAACTAGAGGCTCTAAAGAGCCTGTGTCGCTCACCTTGGTATAAGTGAATTAAACAAAGGAAGCAGACAGTTCATGACAAAATTGTGTGTAGGTGATTGTGATGTGTTTGTACATCTTACTTTACTGAACATTCTTGCTGCTTACAATTATCTCTATCTATAATGAACTTGTCCGTGTAGTTTCAGTGGAAAATGTTAGTAAAAATTTACAAATTTTATGAAAATTGTTAAAAATTGATTGTGTAATTTTTGATTTCATAAAAATGAATAATTACCACGTGAATCACTGTTTACATTTACTCGGAAGAAATTGTTCCGAGTATTCCTTATTTTGATTGGTCAATTTGTTACCTGGATACAGGACGCTCATATATATTTCTTTGTTTCGGGATTCGCGGTACATTTGAAATTTTTCATTGAAATTATCAACGACAATTATAGAATTTCTAGTAAAAGGGTGGTAAATAAACCTTTACCAGTTCAATCAGCTTTGAATTTAAAAATTGATGAATTTTGTCATAAACACAAAAAGTGTTTAATTTGTGATTTGAATGTTAATTCTTTAGATTTGCAGTATTTTGTGGATATTCAGAGAGAAATTAAATTGTCAGGTTTACCGAATTATCAAGGTTGTAGAATACCAGTTTTTTCAAAGTTAAAAATAGATTTTTTTATATCTATGCTAGTTGATTATAGTGATCACATTTTGTGTGACTTATTAGAATTTGGTTTTCCTATTGGTTATACGGCAGGTGATATAGTAGATATCAAAAAACCGCGTAATCATAGCGGGGCCAGAGATTTTCCAGATTTCATTTTGAAGTATTTGAAAAAGGAGTTAGAATATAAAGCTGTTATTGGGCCTTTAAAAGTGAACCCTTTTATATATTCTTCATTAGTGTTATCTTCTTTAAATTCAGTTCCAAAGAGTACACCAGGTGAAAGAAGGGTAATACTAGATTTAAGTTTTCCTTCTGAAAGTTGTATTAATGCAGGTATTGATAAAGATATTTATTTGGGTGAGTCAGTTAATTTGACTTATCCATCTGTAGATGATTTTGTTAATCTTATTAAGTTAAAAGGTAGAAATTGTGGTATTTTTAAGAGGGACTTGAAGCGGGCATATCGCCAAATTCCAATTGATCCTGGAGATATTAATTTTGTTGGATTTCATTGGAAAAATCACATTTTTGTAGATAGAGTTTTAAGTATGGGACTTAGGTCATCAGCTCATATTTGTCAGAGAGTGACTTCATCTGTAGTTTACATGATGAAGCAGTCTGGTTATTTATTATTAAATTATTTAGATGATTTTGCTGGAGCAGAAAAATCAGAAGATGCAAATGTTGTATTTGATTTATTAGGTAGACTTTTAGACAGTTGTGGACTTGAAGAATCAGTGGAGAAGGCGAGCTCTCCAAGTACAGTTATGACATTTTTAGGAGTGAAATTTGACACTTCGGAACTTACAATTTCAGTAACAACTGAGAGAGTTGAAGAGATTTTATTGTTGGTAAAGACTTGGTTAAATTTACTGGTTGCTACAGTTAAACAGTTACAGTCATTGTTAGGTAAATTACATTTTGTATCTAACTGTGTAAGACCAGGAAGGCTTTTTGTTTCTAGGTTGCTTACTTGGCTTCGTAGTTTACCAGATGACAAATGTGACCATATTATTCCTTTGTATATAAGGAAAGATTTATTTTGGTGGTATCATTTTTTAAAGTCTTACAATGGTGTTTCTATGATGGCTTTAGATGATTGGTCTCAGCCAGATGAAATATTTGAGACAGATGCTACTTTGAGTGGATGTGGAGGTTGGTTTCTTGAAAAAAGAGAGTTTTTTCATGTTCAATTTCCTTCCTTTTTGAAGGATTTGAATTTACATATAAATCGATTTGAATTGATTGCTTTGATGATTTGTGTTAAAGTATGGAGTGTACATTTTGTAAATAGAAAGATTTTGGTGAGATGTGATAATCAATCTACTGTGTTGGTTTTGAATTCTGGTTGTACTAGAGATGCATATATGCAATGTTGTTTAAGAGAAATTTTGTTTATTGCTGCAAAGTATAATTTTGAAATTAAGGCTGTTCATTTTCCTGGAGTTGAAAATAGAACAGCAGATATTTTGTCAAGGTGGCATTCTGATTCAAGATTTGAAGACTTATTTTATGAATTGCCTGTTGTGAGATTAGGTAAATGTTTTGAGAAATTTGTCTATTCAGATCTTTTTCAGTTTACTCATGATTGGTAATTTATTGTAGATTTACAGCTGAATTTGTTGAAAGTGGATCAACAGACATCGTGCAAGTCGGCCTTTGCTCATGGCACTTTTGAAAACATTAAAGTTCAGTGGAGGACTTTTTTAACATTTTGTATTTATTTTGGTTTTAAATTTTTACCAGCATCTTTGAATACTGTGTGTTTGTATGCTCAATTTTTGAGCAGGTCTTTTAAATCGGTGAATTCTATTAAAAATTATTTAAATGGAGTAAGATTATTGCATTTATACAATGATTTGGAGTTTCCTTATTTACAAAGTTTTTCGTTAAAACTTACATTGAAAGGTTTACAGAGATTAAATCCTTATTTACCAAGGAAAGCACTTCCTATAACTCCTTTGATTTTAAAACAAATTTATGAGTTTATGGATTTAAATGACAACCAGGATAAGACTTTCTGGAGTTTGTTTTTGTTAGCCTTTTTTATGATGAGTAGAAAATCTAATCTTGTTCCAAATTCAGAAAAAGAATTTGATGAAAATAAGCAATTATGTAGAGGGGATATTATTATTGAGAATGATGTTTTAGTAATTATTTTGAAATGGTCTAAAACAATTCAGTTTGGACAAAGACAGTTGAGAATTCCCATTTCTAGTATTCAGGGGAGTATTTTATGTCCGGTTAATGCATACAAGAATATGATCAAAGCTATTCCTGCGGTTAAAAAGGATCCTGCTTTTTGTAAAGTTAAAAAGGGGCGCATTCTACCCATTACTTATAAAGAGTATCAAAATAAGCTTCGATATTTAATACATAGAACAGGTCGTAACTCTTTATTTTACTCTACTCATAGTTTTAGAAGAGGGGGGGCAACATTAGCTTTTGATGCTGAGGTTTCTACGGAATTAATTCAACTTCATGGAGATTGGCATAGTGATGCTTATAAAAAGTATTTAGAATTTACTTTGGAACAGAAACTGCAAGTTTCGCAAATGATGTCGAAGAGAGTTTCCTTGTTAGATTACTAATATAAATCGTTTCTTTGTAGAACCAGGAACGTTTCTGATAGTGTCAGACTCAATTGCAAAATATGTGAAGCTTGAGAATGCGGATGTTTATGCGTTTCGGGGGGCTTCCATTGGAGAAATAACCTATCAGCCTAGCAAGAACAAGGGGAGTATTTATGGAGGTTATAAATGTTTAGTTATTCATTGTGGTACCAATGATATTCATATTTTAACTATTGATCAGTTTAAGTCTGCCTATTGTAATTTAATTTCTACCGCCAAGTTGTTGTTTCCTTTTATGGTTATTGCTTTGTCTGGTATTCTTCCGCGTCCTGTTGATTTTGAGGAAACAGGTCAGAAGATAAAGGATGTTAATATGGCTTTGTTAAATTTATGTTTGAGTTATGAAGTCGAATTCATTCATTCGTATAGAAATTTTTTGAAATGTGGAAAGCCAAAGGTGGAGCTATTTGCGTATAAAGATGGTGGTTTACATCTCAATTGTGAAGGTACAAGGCAGTTAGGTTTATATTTTAAAAGAAGGGTTGCTCATTTAATTTAGATAGGTTAACTTGTCATTTGAGATGAATTTCTCAAGTGGAGTTAAAGGATTAATTATGGTTGAATTTCATGTTTCTACCATACTTCCTTTGTTTTTTTTTTAGTTTATGGTTGATATTATTTCTTCCATACTAAAATTTGGATTATTTTTATTTTATTTTCCTTAATATGTATTGGTATTATTTAAGATTGTTTGGTTAAGATGTAGTTAGGTTTATTTATATTAATATGTACTAATATTTTTATTTTATATTGCAGGTAAGGGACTCTTTTCAGTGAGTATTGTTCACACTGTTGGGTGCTGTTTCTTTTCATATGAGATATTGTTTCTTGTATGGAGAAAAGTTTATGTTCAGGGTTGATATTGTTTCTTCCTTGCTTGCTTTAATTATTTAGTTTTTGCTTGATATTATTTCTTGCATGCTAGATTAACAAGCTTAAATTGTGTATTGTTTATATGATAGTTAAAATTAATCTGCTTAATTCTTTGTTCAACACAGTTGTTTGTTTATTTTTTTTGGCGGCCGTTGGCTTGGCGGCTAGCTCATGTGTTTATTCGAGCTGATTGGATGAATATATTTATCATTTCTAATGGCTAGACGCTATATTTGCTCTTGAACATTAACTTTACATGTTATATGTGACTGTCAGTGGTATAGTCGAGTGTTTGTCCTGTGCTGTGAAATATATCTGTTTGTCTTGTGTATATATTGTGCCGTAATAAAATTGAGTAACTTTGATTTCTTTTGTAAGAAGCCTGGTAATTGTGTAATTTTTGATTTCATAAAAATGGATAATTATCACGTGAATCACTGTTTACATTTAATCGGAAGAAATTGTTCCGAGTATTCCTTATTTTGATTGGTCAATTTGTTACCTGGATACAGGACGCTCATATATATTTCTTTGTTTCGGGATTCGCGGTACATTTGAAATTTTTCATTGAAATTATTTACCCTCCCACCCGCCACATACAACTGTGTTAGTTATGAATTTTAATGTATTTTATGTACTTATCTATAAGATGTGCTTGTGTATACTGTGGCTAGCTCATGTGTTTATTCGAGCTGTTTGGATGAATATATTTATCATTTCTAATGGCTAGACGCTATATTTGCTCTTGAACATTAACTTTACATGTTATATGTGACTGTCAGTGGTATAGTCGAGTGTTTGTCCTGTGCTGTGAAATATATCTGTTTGTCTTGTGTATATATTGTGCCGTAATAAAATTGAGGAACTTTGATTTCTTTTGTGAGAAGCCTGGTAATTATAAAGGACAATAACTTCTTAGGGGGTCAATTGACCATTTTAGTCATTTTGACTTATTTTTGAGTCTTAAATTGTTGTACATTATTGCTGTTTAAAGTTTATCTCTATCTATAATAATATTCAAGATAATAACCCAAAACAGCAAAATTTCCTTAAAATTACCAATTAAGGGGCAGCACCCTAACAACGAGTTGTCCCATTCATCTTAAAATTTCAGGGCAGTTAGATCTTGACCAGATAAACAATTTTACCCCTTGTCAGATTTAAATACTTTGGTTTTTGAGTAATAATCAAAAACTGCATTTAACCTCCATGTTCTATTTTTAGCCGTGGCGGCCATTATGGTTGGTTGGCCGGGTCAAAAAACACAAACTTTAAACAAGATACATCAATGATGATTTTGGCCAAGTTTGGATTAATTTGGCCTGGTAGTTTCAGAGGAGAAGATTTTTATAAAAGATCATGGATATTTACGAAAAATGGTTAAAAATTGACTATAAAGGGCAATAACTCCTAAAGGGGTCAACTGACCATTTTGGTTATGTTGACTTATTTGTAAATCTTACTTTGCTGAACATTATTGCTGTTTACAGTTTATCTCTATCTATAATAATATTCAAGATAATAACCAAAAACAGTACAATTTCCTTAAAATTACCAATTAAGGGGCAGCAACCCAACAATGGGTTGTCTGAGTCATCTGACAATTTCAGGGCAGATAGATCTTGATCTGATAAACAATTTTAACCCTTGTCAGATTTGCTCTAAATGCTTTGGTTTTTGAGTTATAAGCCAAAAACTGCATTTTACCCCTATGTTCTATTTTTAGCCATGGCGGCCATCTTGGATGGTTGTCCGGGTAAAAAAACCACCAACATTAAATTAAATACATCAATGATGATTCTGGCCAAGTTTGGATTAATTTGGTCTGGTAGTTTCAGAGGAGAAGATTTTTGTAAAAGATCATGGATATTTACGAAAAATGGTTTAAAATTTACTATAAAGGGCAATAACTCCTAAAGGGGTCAACTGACCATTTTGGTCATGTTGCTTATTTGTAAATCTTACTTTGCTGCACATCATTGCTGTTTACAGTTTATCTCCATCTATAATAATATTCAAGATAATAAACAAAAACAGTTAAATTTCCTTAAAATTACCAATTAAGGGGCAGCAACCCAACAATAGGTTGTCTGATTCATCTGAAAATTTCAGGGCAGACAGATATGACCTGATAAACAATTTTACCCCTTGTCAGATTTGCTCTAAATGCTTTGGTTTTTGAGTTATAAGCCAAAAACTGCATTTTACCCCTATGTTCTATTTTTAGCCATGGCGGCCATCTTGGTTGGTTGGCCGGGTCCAAAAACACAAACTTTAAACTAGATACATCAATGATGAGTGTGGCCAAGTTTGGTTCAATTTGGCCCAGTAGTTTTAGAGGAGAAGATTTTTGTAAAAGTTAACGACGACGGACGACGACAGACGACGGACGACGGACGACGACAGACGACGGACGACGACAGACGACGGACGACGGACGACGGACCAGGTGAGCTAAAAAGTGTTATGTCCGACATATAAAGAAAGCCATTGCTGCAACCTGCGGCAATCTTTTAAGTTCGCAATAAGACTAAAAAGTTGTTCAACAGTGTTCGCAGCTAGCAGTTTCCTTAGGACAAAGACATGTATTATTCTACCGTAAGATCGCCGCAAACTTTTAGTTTTCTATTATTTGAAGTAACTTTGTTA
This sequence comes from Mytilus edulis, assembly GCF_963676685.1. Lineage (NCBI taxonomy): Eukaryota > Metazoa > Mollusca > Bivalvia > Mytilida > Mytilidae > Mytilus > Mytilus edulis. Next base: position 53,314,262 of record NC_092350.1, read on the forward strand.
ACACACTTACAAAAAGCAGTCCGAAAATTTGCTGGAATTTTGACGCAAACTTTAAAGCATGCTCCCTGACGTCCTGTTTCTTTCATTTTGTAAAAGAAAGGAAGTTTTATTTGCTTTTTGTACACAGTAAATTAATGTTATATATGATAGATGTATGAGTTATACATGATTCAATGTGTTTCACGAACAGGCTATGCATCATTGATCATCTTTTTTGTCGGCTAATTTAGAAATTTTTTGCACGTTAATTTGTTATGATTGGTACAAAAATTATGTCAAAGAACCCGAAGTTTGAAATATCAATTGTGTTACACCCTTAATGCCCATATAGAAATATCATAACAATTGTAATCTTAAACAGTGTGGATGATAATTTTTTGCAGGAAAGGTCTACAAAATAGTTTGTAAATCCTTATTGTTTAATCTCATTTTTCAGATTGGTATCTGATATATGATTTCATGCCTAATACAGTACAATTGTTGTAATGTCTTAATCATATTTATCCAAGATTCTTATTTATTGGCCTTATAATTACGGATTAGTTCTTAAGTTTTCCATTTATATGAATCTGTTTCGAAATTAATCAAACCATTCCGAATTTTGCATTGAGTAAATTGATATTATAATCCGGGTACCTTTGAGAACTCTTTGAGAGATATACACGTACCATTATTGCTGTATTGTGGCCACAACTTGTATATCTCCCTTTGATATTTCTTTAGATATGAAATTTGACCAGAGGGTGAGCAGGTTAATATCAGTTATTTGTAATTTATGCATTTTTAATTTTGATCTACATAAGCATCATTTTAAATAAGACGTACAATTTAAAAAAAAAATAACCATGTAGGGCATCTTTATCTCTTCATTTGCCAGAAGTTCACTGTTGGACGGCAAACGATTCAATGGCTTCTAAGGTCAAGAACATTGGTCACGTAATGAAAGGTCAGAGTTTACGATATTGTGGAAAACATGCATGCCTTGTTGTTTTTGAACTCGTATCGTCTTATTTGTACTCGTACATTTATAAAAATCAAAGTATCAATTCTAGAGTAAACAAGCTTACTTATTTTATATAGTTATCTTTAAAAACTATAATACCATTACATATAAATATGTTTAACATTTTGATGATTTGAATCATTTCTACAAATTTTATATATTTTTTTTATTTTTTCTGAGTAGAGAAATATGTTTGAACATGTTTTTTTAGATAAAAAAAAAAAAATCTGAAAAAATTAAAACTTTTAAAACATTTTGTATCCACGGTAACACAACAAAACGAAACATAATTCCCCAGTACGTTTTTTCGAATCATTGATAAGTATTGACTATGATATCTATGAATTCATGGTTGACTTTAACTAGTAATTGTCACAAATAATTGTTTAACTAATAGTAGTAATAGCTCCAAGACGTCTAGATGCATATTTGCACCACTGGTTCGATGCCACTACTTTTGGACGTTTTGTCCCCGAGGATATCACCAGACCAATAGTCAGCACTTCGGTGTTAACATGAATATCAATTATGTGGTTATATTAATTTTCTGTTTACAAAACTTTGAAATTTAAAAAAAGGATTTTTCTTATCCCAGGAATGGCTAACTCTAGCCGTATTTGGCACAACTTTTTTGAATTTTTTATCCTCAATGCTCTTCAACTTTGTACTTGTTTGGCTTTTTACATATTTTAATATTAGCGTCAGTGATGAGTCTTATATAGACGAAATGCGCGTCAGGCGTACTTAATTATAATCCTGTTACCTTTTTTCGAAATGTGTCATTATGTTCAATAGATATTAAGAAATGTATTCGAAACATCATTATCTCTTTCCCCATTCAAATGCATATAATTTTTCAAAGGGTCTTGCACGTTCATATTCCTGAACTTTAGATTCAATGAATTTCAGTTGTTAACCAAACCAAACGCAATCGATCCTAAATTAGACGTCATTTAATTCGAAACAAAATAAAATTAAGTAATGTTCCCCCCTATTTTTCAGAAAGACCCAGCTATAGTGAGTATTTGATTAGTTATTGCAAATCTATTTAGTCTATTTCGTTTGAACATATTTTGTATATTCGACACACAAGGTCGGATGGTGACATATGACAGTTCAGCAGAGACAAACAATTTTTATACATTTTTCTTATCTGAAAAGTATACATTTGTTGGAAGACTTAGTTGAGTTTTAATAAAATAATTAATAGCATTGAGTCAGATATTACACTTTAACCCTGGAATTAATATTATATATGTAGTTTGTCTACGTTGTTAAAATATTCGAGCTACAAATGTATTCATACTCATTACATTTGCAGGCAGATGTATATTTGATTAAATCTCTTGACGTCAATCGACTGTTTTTATTTTTAGCCATGGCGTTGTCAGTTTGTTTTAGATTGACGAGTTTGACTGTCCCTTTGGTATCTTTCGTCCCTCTTTTTGTATAGCTGAGATAAAATAATAAAACAATCATCACATCAATGTTGATATATGCCTGCCTTTATAACACGAATATTCGAAACTCTATAAATCTTGCCATGTGATTCATATTGTTTTTTTTGTTATATTTTATAAATCAAATGACGCTTCGTTTTAAAACAATCAGAAGCTACACATACGATTTAAAGTAAAAATAAAGTAAAGCCATTATTCCCCACAAAAAATCATCAAGCCATCCTTCCATGTCTCCGCCTCAAAATTTGATACGTTGAATTGATTTTCTCATATCAAATTAATTGTAATCTACGTGAAAAAGATAACAATAAACGTGATCGTAATTGATAACAACTTTTGATATCATGGGGTGCATATCGATCAACCTGACGATCATAACCAGCATTGTTTGAATGAGATGTTGATGTAATCAATGTAGAGAGTATATTGTATGTGTACTAATGACACTTCCGTTCAAACCTTTTATTCTATTTAGTAGATTTGTTTCATATTCAACCTTTTTATTATGATTTATAAAACAAATTGTGCTTTATAACTTTCCTTGCAATGTATTGCAGAAGGTAAGTTCAAATGTCTTTAAAGCAGAATATGTAGGTTGAATATGACAAAAATAACTGAGAAGAAATATTATAGTAAGATCAAATTGTAATATGATCTAACTAACCTGAAAAAATCAAGCTGCATGATTAATACCAAAACAAAAACCCACTCACATTGAGACATTTATTTAAAATTATACTCATTTATATTCCAGCACAATTGTTCCACCAAACGTTTAAGGAACGCTATCCTGGTAAGTTTAATTTTTTTGATGAAATCTATAGTATTTACTAGTATTTTGTTTACAACTGTTTATAATGCGAATTATTCGCTTTGATATGTAGTAATAGATAAGGAATCTACAATTGATACAGCTGTGAAAAACATAATTGGTATTCTAAGACTATATATTTTTTATTGATGAAAAAACTCCAGCCATTTGTCTAATCATCCTGTATGTAACCATCTTTGTTTGACACATTCAGACATTCAGGCAAATTATTATTTGTATGGAGAGTTTACGAGATCGTGAATGATAACAACTTTTGACGATCATAACCAGCATTGTTCGAAGGAGGTGTTGATGTAATCAATGTAGAGAGTATATTTCATGACACTTCAAAACTTTAAATACAGCAGTTTACGTTTGCGTTAATAGATAATGCATATTTTAAGGTTTTACTCGTCGAAGAACACACCGAAGGGTGTCATGGTTGATCAAATGGAAGACCGACCGTAGGGAAGTTTTTCTTTGAGCAATCCTGACAACTCGAGGTGTGTTCTACGAAAAAAAACTTAAAATATGCATTATCTGACTTAAAATGTTATTTTCGTGGGGTTTTGTCCTATGCTTGGTCCGTTTCTGTGTGTGTTACAATGTAGTGTTGTGTCGCTGTTTTCCTCTTATATTTTATGCGTTTCCCTCAGTTTCAGTTTGTAACCCCGATTTCGTTTTGTTGTCCATGGATTTATGAGTTTTGAATAGCGGTATACTACTGTTGCCGTTATTTATATACCATAAAAAAATTGTATCCTATGTTACCGACAACACTACAGTTGGAAATCGAGAACAAGTGTTTTTTTAACAATTTGAATTGAATCGAATGAAAAATACAGAAAAATTGTCTTTTGAATAGCAATAGCAATACATTTTATTAACAGATAATCAGGATAAAATTGTTGCAGAAAGCTCGACATTGTGAATATAAAAAAGCTTTTGATTTTAGAAGGTGGTATACCTAGATGCTTCATACTTTATATATAAATGCCTCATGTTACAAAGTGTCCGTCAGTCACATGTCCAATGTCCATGACCTCATTTTCATGGTTCAGTGACCACTTGAAAAAAAATTCAGATCTTTTGTAATGTTAAATTCTCTCTTATTATAAGTAATATGATAACTATATTTTTATTTGCTTACCTTGCAAGGTCCTCATGCCTGTCAGACAGTTTTCACTTGACCTCGACCACATGTCATAAATCAGTGAACAAGGTTAAGTTTTGGTGGTCAATTCCATATCCTGGATACTATAAGCAATAGATCTAGTATATTCGGTGTATGGAAGGTCTCTAAGGTGTACATGTCCAATTGTCAGGTGTCATCTGACTTTGCCCTCATTTTCATGGTTCAGTGTTTATTTCAGTCTTTTTTTCCTGTAAAGAAATGTATACATGGTTCGGCGCTGGTCAAAGTGAACTGCTGTCAAGAAGTCACATACATAGATGTTTATTACTTTGCTTGTTATTTTCAGTATGCATCATGATTATTCTTAAGCAATTATTTTGTATCAATGGTTGATTGGAAAAGTTAGCGTAAATGTCTCTATCTGCTTGTCTGTAACGAAGGAAGCGGACATTTTAAATGGCTGAATGTATTAACATATAATTTCTACCATAATAAGCATAAAGTCACATGTTGCACCTAAACATCTTCTTTTTATCAGATGTTATTACATTCCGAGGCGGAACAGAAGTCAGAAAACGCCCGGTGTTTATGTTTGACGCCTGAAGCTATCTATGACGTCACCTAGTGTAGGGACCAAAGAAGATAGTATCTTTTCGCAGAATGTTCTTTTATGAAGATATTACACTGAAATAATGATTGAACTTAATTATTAACTTGTTTTGTATTAAAAAAGAGACAACTGTGTTGTATTTCAAGCTTTAAGGACGTCCATCGGTAGTTTTACTGTCGCAAATACCCGTTTACCTGGCTCCGCATCGCAAGGTAAACTAAATTTGCGACAGTAATCTACCGATGGACGTCCTTAAAGCTTGAAATACAATACAGTTAACTCTTTAATACCATAATTATTCCTTACATTGAGACAGTTATCTAAAATTATATTTATTCATATTTCAGAGTTCGATAAGATGGCTAGAAAACGCAATCGTGGTAAGTTTTTTTTAAAAATTAAATATATAATATTATAGGTTTTATTGCATGAATATTGGGAAATTTTGTCCCAAGAAGAATCTAATAATGCACGAGCTTGCGAGTGCAATATATGTTCTACGAGGGACAATAGTCCCCAATAGTTATGCAATAACCCCTTTATTGTATAGCAAGACAATTTTTTAAGGTAAAAATTGGTTTAAACTGAGATTTTGTCGTTGATGACTTCATGAATTTTGATGATTTATTGCACGCTAACGTTTGATTACTTTCTATGAGAAATATATTACTATGTAATAATAACTAGTCTTTTGTTTACAATTGTAAAATCGTATCCTTGTGCTCTAAAACTAATAAAGCCAAAATTTGATTCGCAAAGATTCGACTTTGGATGTTAACCTGTAGACAGCTGTTGTTTTCAAAAGTTGGAACACACTGTATAAATATATACATTAAGTTATGAGATATCCGATATATTTCAACTATCCTTGACCTCGTTTTTATGATTCAGAGACTGATTAAATTATGTGTAGTATTTGGTCATACGAGTTTTACTTTTGTTGTGACAAAACATATTATCAAAATCAGTATCCTTTCAAGTACAACAAATCCTCCAGAAAGGGATTATTAGAGTTGGATCTCATTACATCTTTACGGTATATTGGTTAGTGTTTATTTTTCTGTTTGGTCTAGTTCTAACAAACATATGCACATTAGGTTTAGTTTATTTGTGAAGGATGCTTAATTAACACATATGTTTAGCAGATATCATTTGACCGGAAAATAATTTTTAGATCACCTGGCCCAATAGTTCAAATGAGCTTTTTACTACTCGTCCGTCGTCCATCGTCTGTCGTCCATAGTCTATCATCCATCGTTCATCGTCCGTCGTTCATTGACAAAATGTGTCCAATGATCCCGCCTGCTAACCAACATGGTCACCCTGGCTAAACATAGAAAATGGGGGAAATGCAGGTTTATGCTTATATCTCTAAAACTAGCATTAATAGCAAATCGGACATCTGGTAAAAATGTTCATAAGGTTAAGATCTATCAGTCAATCCGTTGTTGGGTTGCTGAGTAGGTTGTAGTTTTTGGTTATCATCTTGAATATTATTATAGATAGTGCAAAAGAGTTCAGTAATGTATTATCTACAAATAAGTCAAAATTTGTCAATTGATTCCCAATGAGTAACAGCTTTTTTTTATATAATTTCAAATACCTTTCTTAAAATATCTGTAATCTTTTACAAACATCTTCTCTAAGGAAACTATCGATACCAATTTTACCAAACTTAGCCATAATGAGCATTAGGGTATATAGTTTTGAAATAATGTCCGACAAACCCGCTGGTCAACCAACATTCCAGAAAGGGCTAAAAATAGAACATAGGGGTAAAATGCAGTTTCTGGTCTTCTATCTCTGAAATTAAAGCATTTAGAGAAATTCTGACAGGTATACAAAAATTCATGAGGTTACAGGTTACAGTTTGACTGTTTTTCTTCCGTATCTTTCGCCCCTCTTATAAGATTTATCTACCCTGAAATTGTCAGACAAAAAACGTCTTCGAACTTAATCTAACTGCAAAAATCAAACAAATGGATAACAACTGTTATATAATAATAAATATATATTTTATTATAGTGTCACATATTGATTGACAATATTTACAAATCACAGTATACAATGAAACAATCAATACCCAGTCATAAATTTGACTTATGAGACACTTATATCCGAATTGGTTCAGCTAGGCATTTTCTTATGCAGAAAATGGTGGATTGGACCTGGTTTTCATGATGGTTAGCCAAACCTCTCACTTGTATGATAGACGCAGAAAATTGGTCAAAGTAACGGAAAAAAAATTCCGAACCTTTTCACTAATTCATATCCGCGATCTCTTATATATGGAGAAAGAATAATAAACTAACAATTTTCAGAATTTTATTGTGAGCCCGTGCATGTATAGCGAAACATGTCACCATCCTTATTTTTTTTTAGGTAAATTGCTTCAAAGTTGACCGAAATGCATAGCATTTGGCAGAAAAATGATGACATAACTTAATATAGAGTAACGGGTTTTTATTTCCGATGTCTGGTTTCGTAAATTTCATCTTAATTCTAACTAATTTAGTTGTATTTCCAATTAACAGGGTGGAGTTTGAGATTCAGCTTTCAAAATTTCATTGGGTGAACAGTGATTCTCAAGTACAATTTGAATTGATTGATTTGAGGTTGCAAAATCCTGGTGGCAAATATTTCAGGCATCTTCAGGACCATACAATACATTTTAAAATTGTAGTGTCTAAAAAGACACATTTCAAGATCTAATGCAGCCATCAAAAAAGGTTACAAAAAACATCCCATCAGTTGTAAAAGTTGAAAGATGAAATAATACATGTTTTTAAATTAAATGTAGTATATTCTCTGTATGATGTAAACGATTGGGTAGACAACTCGTTGTTGGACTGCTTCCCCAGAATTGATACTTGTAAGAAAAGTTTTTGCAGCTTTTGGTTATCTTAAATAGTATTGTAAGTAGAGACAAAATGTAAAATTGCGATAATGTTAAACACAGACAGATCTACAAATAAGTCAACACACTAAAATTGTTGGAAACACATCAGCTATAACAGGAAAACCACGTAAACAGAGACTCTGAAGTGCAACAAAAAATCAAACGAATATGCATATGCAACATACAAAAAATGAACTTTTAAATAACAACTGCCATAGTCTTGACTTAGTACAGGACAGTTTAAGAAAATATTGTGGCTTAAACTTGGTTTCATAGCTAGCATAACATCTCATTCGATTTACAGTCACATAATATGTGATTATTTTGACAACGATGTGCTTAAACGGCCGTGTGTAACTTAAGTTACCCACAGCCCAAGATGGCGGACTCTAAACTCATTGAGATGATAGTTGATACGAAATCTACTTTTTGCAACGTTTTTCATGATCTATGTAAATATTGATAGGATTTTTTAATAAATAAATCACTTACCACCACTACTAATTTGTTAATTTTGACTTCAATTTAGCGCAAGGCCAACTTTTAAGAAATGCATAAGATGTCCGTAACTTATAAGTCAAAAATAACCAGACTGTCCGTAACTTTATTTTCGGATGTGGGTAATTTTTTTTTTTTTTTAATTGTAAGATTAACAATTTCAACACTTAAAGGACAATAAACACTATCAAACCCCTTAGTTATTACATAGATTTATACAATAACGATATGCTTCAAACTAAACAAGAGAAAAAAAGCAAAACAGAGTGTCACGGAATATCCGTCAATTTTTTAAAAATTATTCCCGGGATAAAACGGGATCTGACGGTACGGCGAAATTTATCTAACATTCTTCTAGCTTTATAGATTGTTTATCGATGAGTCCTTGGCCTGTGTAGCCTTGGAAAAAAAATGATATTCTTTCTTTTAAAAAACTTCTGAATTGTTAGCCAAAAAAGTATTGTCTCTTCACTATATCTAGTGTGATGTGTTGTTGATTGTGAGAAAAAAATGCCAATATCTAATATCAAACCCCTTAGTTATTACATACATTTATACAATAACGATATGCTTCAAACTAAACAAGAGAAAAAAAGCAAAACAGAGTGTCACGGAATATCCGTCAATTTTTTAAAAATTATTCCCGGGATAAAACGGGATCTGACGGTACGGCGAAATTTATCTAACATTCTTCTAGCTTTATAGATTGTTTATCGATGAGTCCTTGGCCTGTGTAGCCTTGGAAAAAAAATGATAGTCTTTCTTTTAAAAAACTTCTGAATTGTTAGCCAAAAAAGTATTGTCTCTTCACTATATCTAGTGTGATGTGTTGTTGATTGTGAGAAAAAAATGCCAATATCTAGGAGTAGACGGAAGGAAGAACAGGTGTCAGTTTATTATTAAAATAGCAATAAAGGTAGATTTAAAATCTTCTAAAAGTTTCATTGATTTCAGGCATTCAATAAGATCGGGTATCAAATCATACATATCTTCTTTAGAGGTTTGGACTGATTCATCTATGTATTTCTGCTAAGGATTGACCTCCGAACTTGTTCTCCTAAGGTGATTTTCATATGTTCACTATTAATGTAATCAACTACAGTTGGAAATGGTGAACTTTATAACCTGCATGTCATGATTTATCATCTAAAACTTAAGCAGATAACAATCTATAAAGCAAGTAGAATGCAATTTACATTAATTTTGCCGTACAATTTTCAACATAAGAAAATGCCTGTACCAAGTCAGGAAAATGGTAGTTGTTGTCCATTCGGTTGAGTTGTGGATTTTTCCATTTGATAAGGGATTTGCCTTTTTGAATTTTCTTCAGAGCTCAGTATTTTTGTAATTTTACTTCTTTTTGCCTGTACCAATGCAGGAATATGACCGTTATTGTTCATACGTTTGGTGTGTTAAATTGAGCTTATGGCTTTGCCATTCCATAAAGGACTTCCTGTTTGAATATTCCTAGGAGTTCGGTATTTTTGTTATTTATTATTTCTTTTTCTAAACAATAACATCAACGAATAAAGATTCTTTGAAAGTTACTGACATCATGCTAAAGTTACGGACATCCCTATTTGTATAAGGAAAAAAGTTATTGACAAGTTGTTTTGAAGTTACGGACATCATAAGTGTTTTGGCAAATCGTGCTGTACTCGTTAATTTTGTAGTATCAAACCACGTTTCACATTGCAGAGTTTTCCTATTTCCTAAAAGATTTATGTAACTTTTTAATTACGAAACATTTCTATTGCATTCATGGTATTGTAATTATATAGGAGCAAACTTCCTAACCGAAGCCAGGCGTCTCCATCTTGGGCCGTGGGTAACTTAAGTTACTCACGGCCGTTTAAGCACAGTCAAAACAAACAGGAATCTGTGATCAAAACAATTAGGAATCTGATGTACAGTTGTTGTCGTTTGTTTATTTCATTTATACGTGTTTCTCGTTTCTCGATTTTTATAAAGATTTGATTGTTGGTTTTCCCGTTTGAATGGTTTTACACTAGTTATTTTGGGGCCCTTTATAGCTTGTTGTTCGGTATGAGCCAAGGCTCCGTGTTGAAGGCCGTACATTGACCTATAATATATTACTTTTATATATTGTTATTTGGATGGAGAGTTTACTCATTGGCACCCACATCTTCCTATATCTTTAGACATACTCTTTTGATGAAACTGGATGTGACTAGTCATCTTCACAATATCACTATGACTAAAGACTCATTTAGAGGATTAAGCTTATGGACTGCATGTCGGAACGTTAAAAACAATTACAAATATACTGTGTTCCGAGGAAGATTCAAAACGAAACATCTCTAATCTAATGACATAATCAAAAGTTCAAACACATCAAGAATAGGTAACAATTATTATATCATTGACTTGATACCTTTGATATTTTTATATCTGGAAAAATCTGGAAAAATTAAAAGCTCTAACTATAGTTGTTCACAATCCAAAGTAGAGTGTAAGTAAGGTAAACAATACTAAAGCAATTAGTTTTATTAAATGTGTATAAGCGTATAATTTGATGTTTTTATTATTATTTGTTGCAGAGGCAATTTGGCAAAGTTTTTGTAAGTATGATTTGCTTCATCAATATATATGCTTTCCTTCCATGTTCAATTCATTCTCTTTTTTATTTTACCTTAGGCACATTATATTTTTACAGAAAATGTATATTTAAAGCCATATGTCGTATAATAGAAATGACCACAGCCATCATACACGTACCGCATTTACAGTTATTCCGTATTTAACAGGCTAAAAAATCAGCAGAGATACTTTAGTTATTTTCTGTTCCCCTAAAGCTAGGGTACAGTTGGTGCAGACGAAGCATTACATGTAAATCATCGGAAAAGCTAACGTGGCGTTAACTAGCGTGCATTTTATGGAAACGACTCGGTAACTCATTAGACAAACAAAGTAAGAAGCGCCTATCCTCGCGTTTACCTCTGGGTGTCGGTGAAAATGGATACAGGCGTATTCTTTCGCGGTAACTTAAAATTAGACGTGATTTCTATCAAGTAAACGCACATTTACTGTGTTAAGTAAACGCGAATTCACACAGACTGTCATCGTATCCCGGATACATTAACATTGTATATGTATAGCACTCACACAACATCCTCATTTATCTATGATAAACAAAATCAAAATGACCAACGGTCTATTTTCAATTGACAATTGACGATATAACACCTCTTCAATTACTTGGAAATAAAAAATAGAATATAAGTATACTGTTATATTTATACTGGAACTGCAATACCTATAAGACTTTTAGTTTTATTCGTGAGAGGATATAAAGTTTAAGAAAATATAGAAAATCAGCAATTAAAATTACATGAACAGATTTTTTTTAATATCAGTTAAAATTTTGAATTCTAAAATGTTTTTGAAATGTCACAAATTGAAAACAAATATACATGTACGCAAAACATTTAGATCACACTCATTTTAACAAAATAGCAAAAGCAATGTACGAATACACACGAAGTTTATATCATAATTTACTCGATTAGTGAACGTGAAAAGTAAAGTCCAATCATTCCCGAACGCACGTGAACATACACCTTTGAAAACTGTAGTAAACCTCCGTATACCTTCAAAATTATGTAAAAAAAACCTTGAGAAATCAGAAATAAACTCTCGCTTATTACTAACTAAGCGGACGCGGAGTAATGGGTTTTCTCGGATAAACATAAGAAATTTCTAGTTTGACCGCGTTCACGAAATTTTTGTAAACTATTTGCTAGTAAACGCGAACATAGAAGTTGACTAACGACATATGTGCACGCGTCGTTAACGTGCGTTTACTTTATGGAATGCTTGGTCTACACCCAACTGCTAGGCAGCATAGTCAAAATGAAAATGATAAAATAAACAATTATGAGTCAAGTCTTTCTTTATAAACAACTAGTAACATGACATAACGCATTAATGGTTTGACGCAGGAAATATAAGAATGTTTATCATTTCCTGTAAACAGGCTGTTGATTAAATTCAATGTAAAATCACATTATTTAAATTCATCTGATCGTGATCCCTGGAGAATTATAAAGGGAAATATGTCAAAAGACAAGAACTTGACAAAGGAGCAGACAACAGCTGATAAGTCTTCAACGCAATGAGAAAATCCCACACTCGAAGGTGGTCATCAGCTGGGTCATTATTTCTGTGACCGTGACTTATAATTTGTCGGGTAGAAGTTAAACATTGTAATTTGTTTATAGTACTACACCAAGGACTAGACAAAATACCTATGCCATCAATATTGTCATTGCAACAATCAGGTATGGTTGTTTTCTTATTTAAAAGTGTATTCTTTGTAGACGATGTAGTGTGCTATGTATAGAGTCATTAATTAAATGATATATTTTCTCTATATTCCGGACTTATATTAATACAATAGAATGGTTAGACTCATTAAAATGTTTATGGAGACTTATATTTTTATAACAATCATTAACATTCGTCCGGTGGTCATTAATACCAAAATTCAATCTTTGTCGAGTTTCCGCGACATATGTCAATTCACAAGGAGCACTTCCAATTCCGAATACAACATTGGAAGCTGTACAATTAAAGTCATAATGACTGTGTGTATGGTAACTTTTGGCTTATTTTAAAAGTGGTTATCAGATATTGGTATAACACAGGTTTTACAATATTGTATTACATTCCGAATAAGAGCAATATAATTGTAAGCTATAAAAAACTAAAGTATCTGAACGGTGAACAATACAACGGCCAATATAAACAAAACTGTCAGACTGTCTATAGTGCTAAGCGGAATCAGACGACTGTTCATGTGTCGTTTTCATTGGCATAAATTCTTTGAAATGAGCATTTGGGACACCTACTTCAATCTGTGTTGCTGTCTTTTTTATACTGGGCGTATCACATTCACTTAAATGTTATTTGATCCACCTAATGGAAGTTCCACTGTAAACGTTGTTATTAATAAACAATGGCGTACTACACCAGAATATATATATATACTGAAGGAACTTCTATTTAATGACAAGTAAGACAAATATGAAGCAGACGTCATATACAAGCCATCATTGGCATCCCCCTTCCACCCAAAAAATAAATCCACGCAGTCATCGCATGTTCCGTCAATAAAAACTTGATACGTTGTATTGGTTTATTTTAATTTATCGTAATTTTAGGCTGACAATATTTAGATTACATTTCACTCGACTCGTACATGTCTGCATTACCTTATTGTAACCACTAATTTTTTTAAATGTTAGGAGTAAGTGTTTTAGAACGCATGGTGCATACTTTCCTAAGGTGTCATGTTCTCACATAAAATTAAAGAAATAAAAACCATTCCAAACATTATATAAGCTTACTACAATAAAATCAAGTGCAGAATATCAAGATACGATGATTTTAAGTGTGAACCGCACCAAAAGTAATCGACGCTAAATAAGACGTCATTTTATTTGAAATCGTTTTTTCCCTTTTTCAGTTAACCCTTGGAATATACCAGGTGAGTATTTGCTTGTTTATTACAGTACATTGTACTCAACTTATTTAGAATTATTTGGTATATTGAATAAACAAGGTTGAGATGAGATAAACAAAACATGTGTTTAAAGACTTCAGCAAAGACAAAAAATGACATACCTGATATCTATTAGAAACGATCCAAAAGTTTGATGTTAAAAGTGCGTTAGAGCAAAAATATATAAAAGTTGGAAAATCACCAAGCAAAAATCAAAAACCTAATATGGATAATTTAATTGTATGTGTCGATGAGAAATGTCACATGCTAACCCTGCACTAAGTGAAATATATTCAAATAAATGTTTACGTTTTTTCTCAGAAAACCTCAAGCAGTCCTTGCATTTCTATCTATATTATAATTTGTTTAATAATATCAATTAAACTTACTTTTTAGCTGTCAAAAAATGGACAGTAAAATAAATTGGTACAGGCTCTATTAACTGGTAATTGCAAACATAAGTTGGGTTACTGTCAGAAGTAAGAAATCCTACATATCTGATAGAATGTTTTGAAAATATGTGTCATGTTCACAAAATTCACTTTTAGAAATTATAATTGAAACATAGTATTAGAAATTAAAACACCACAGCACTGAACGCCGGGGAAAATTCAAAACGGAAAATAAAAAATCTCAGACACATTAAATGGATGAACAACATATGTGATCATCATTTGGTACAGGAATTGTCACAAGCATCAAATAGAAGATTATACCTGGTTTTATATATAGCTAAACCTTTTATACTATGATATTTGTTAAAATTTCCTTATATTAACAAAGATGTATGAACAACATAAACAGACATATTCGGAAAAAATGTTACAAACAACAGTACATCAGTCAACACTTTGTTCTAGTTGGAATCACTGTAAAAACAAACTAATATGTAAACAAACATTAACAATTGCAGAATAGCACCGTGACGATATTTTATCAGTACTAAGCCATTTTATATATACAAAGGTTTTTAAAAGCATATGCATGTAGACAAAGCATATTAGCAAAAACGAAATACAAGAATACAAAAATGTACCATAGACCAAAAACGCCTGTACATGATATATAAGAAAAGAGCCTTGTCAAATCTAGAACATCAAAAACTGACTAAACAGTCAAAGTTATATTATCAAAGTCAAATAAAAGAATACTATATAACATTTTGACCAGATGTTAACGAGAAGTTTCCATATGCAATGATATTTGATTTAATAAAGATTTTAGCTAGTTCATATTCATAAGCGTTACTCTCAATGAATAATTTTTTAAATCACGCCAAACGTAATAATTTGAATATGTAATTATGATTTAAGAGATGTAAAGAGATGACAACATTTTTTTTCTCCTTTTTTATGAAGGGATCCACGATGATAAGTATTTGAATGGTAAGTGGACTATTATGTCTATTTAGTTTAAACATATTTTGCATATATGACCTACACGGTCGAAAGGAGGTAATGTAACATATGAAGTTCAGCAAAAACAAATATATTTACCACCACTGTTATGCATTTCATGTATCTAAAATAATCCATTTAATTGCATAGCAAAACAATATTTCCCACAGAAAGTAACCAAAAGTAAGCGTGCAATAAATTCTTTTATTGCACTAGTGCAAAAAATTATCAAAATTTTTTACGTCATCAACGACGAAATCTGAGTTAAAACCAAGTTTTACTTACAAATTTTGTATTGCTTTATATTAAAAGGGTTATTGCATAAATATTAGAGAATGCTGTCCCTCGTAGAACATATATAGCACTCGCAACTCGTGCAATATAAAATTCTACTCGGGGCAATATTCCCCAATATTTATGCAGTAACCCTATAATATTAGACAAATAACAAAAGTAATATGTATTAGCAGGTAACATAATAAACGCTAACTTTGGCCTAAAAATATTGTTTGTAAAAATATCTAAGTCGAAAGAAATGTTCTATCTACTTACAGTTATTACATTTACATGTAAAAACATATTGGATGCCATCCGTTACTTACTGCCTGTTTTAAAAATGTGAACAACTGATCTTATATATCTTGTCATACGATATGATTGAGAATGGAACTGGGAATATGTCAAAGAGTCAATAATTCGACCATAAAGAAGAAAACAGCCGCAGGTCATCAATGGGTCGTCAATGCAGTGAGAAACACCCGAACCAGGAGGTGTCCTTAAACTGGCCCCTTAACAAATGTGTATACTATATACAAAACAGAAGGTGCAATATGAGTGCCAATGAGAAAACTCTCCACAAGAGACCAAAAAAGACACAGACATTAACAACTATAGGTCACCGTACGGCCTTCAACAATGAGCAAAACCCATACCGCATAGTCAGCTATAATAGGCCAGGATATGACAAAGTAAAACAATCAAAAAGAGAAAACTAGTTTAGTAATGATTTATAGTCAGCAATAAAAGGCTAGGATATGACAATGTAAAACAATAAAAACGAGATAGTTAGTTTAGTAATGATGGACTGCACTCTAAACTCGGAATTATACACAAGAAACTAAACTTAAAATAACAAATAAAAAATCGACTACGAACATACCTGCTTTTATGTCTGTGTGTGGGAAATAAAGGCAAAACAAGTATACTGCTGTTCCAAATTTGAAAATCGATCCGGGTTACAAACTTAAACTGAGGGGAAAACATCAAATATAAGAGAAGAACAAAGACACAACCGAAACACATAAAATGCAACCCACAAACAAACGAACTATAATATAACAATTGCCTTTTTCCGAAATCATATCATTATAATTTCACACGTTTCCGTATTTACATTGTATATGTAAACATTACATTACACGTTATGTAAGTATTATACATCTTACTTTTCATCGGACTCCGATAATAAGAATTAATTTACAAAACTTATTAAAAGGCAAACTTAGAATAACGAAATCAATAACTTTTGTTGACTCTGTTTTAAAGTGATCCATACAAAATTAATATAATATGGAGACTGCCAAACAGACATTGAAATCTTTTTTTAAATTATATACGCTGTCCTTTAATTCATCTACTGTATAAACATTTATGTTTTGTTTTGACCAATGTGAATTAAAGATGGATCATTTTCGATTTGAAACTGAGTAAGTTGATGTGATGCCTATTTAAGTTTCGGTCTTTTTCAATCACACGAAAATACTAGACAGGCGAGTAGTTCAATTATTTTCTTTTACTTTAGCTAAAACTGCTATAAGCAATTCCGATTAATTTTCCTATGTTATACTTCAGGTGTAATATAACCATTGATTTTCCCTTAAAAGTCTTTGTTAAAGCACTTTTCAATATAAAAGTAAGAAGTTATCTTTGTTTCAACTAAAGATATATTCTATAGAAACCCCAAATTAAAAAAATTAAAAGTGATCTAAAATACTTAAGACATCATCATGATCATATCTTTATGAAATAATAATGTTTTACTGCAATGCATGTAGGATTAATTACCTACAACTGTCAAATTCGAGGGAATTTTTTTGGACCTATTTTCGTATACAACCGAATGTGACGTACCATGATTTGGTGGTATTACACCTTTATGTCTGTAAGTCACTGTGCAATTCTAAAATTTAATAAGGATAACAATAAAAACATTTGTTGAGCAAAATTAAATGTTCTACAATAGCTTTTTTTTATTAACTGTCGTATACAAGTCTTCAAAATATTAGAAATAATAACCTTGATGTCACTGCATGCTAAAAAAAATATACCACATTCATCCTTTGACTGTGCTGACATTTAATTGTTCTTTTTTATCTGGTTATAAAAAGCAGATTCTTTTTCGTTTTGCATTTGTTTCAAAAGATAGCCGTATTGTTTGGACCCACTATCTTGGTGTTTACATACATAACTTACCTGCTTCTGAATCCAAAACTTCCATAAATGAGCAAATTGTGAACAAATCTGACGACTCTTCTAGAAATGAATTTCCAAACTTATTCATCACTTTGGAGAGCCTTTGAAGTTTTTTGTGTATTGTAGAGTCTTCATGATGTCGTCTATCTGCTATAGAATGACTCGAACTACTAGATCTTTAAAATTCATATACAGGTCCACTGTTCATCTGTTTGTGCCTGATCAGTTGTGATATAAGAAAACAACTATCTGGTCTTACGCAAAGTAGAATTACCACTTGCAAATTCAATTGCCACCTGTGAATGATGTTCGTGAAAAGATGCCATACCTCGGAAATTGATCGCCATCGGTAACCTTGGAGCATAATCAACATGATCAAGACAAACAATATACGTATTCTGCTTAGTATAAACTGTTTGTAAAGTACGATATCTGACTTGTAAATCGGGCATACTACCGAAAGCACAAGAAGTTCTTAACTGAACGCCAGAAATTAAACTCTGGTCGCAATGACTCTCTTTTCTTACACCAATTGATCGAATACTTAAACGTCACAGAGTCATGGGTTATATGTTCTGCGTTTACACGTTTATAAGTTGACATTATCGGTTCAAGCAAAACGCATGCTATCATCGATGTGCGTGTTTAGGTCATATTACATTTGAACATATATAAAAATAATCTGCAATTCTAGGTGTTGCAATATCGGCTTCAATGAGGACACATGTCCATCCATTATCACGCAATATTTCATTCAGACTTTTAAAACAAGTCATTGTAATGGACAATCCGCCAAACATAACGATACACTTATCTTCTCCATACAAATCTGGCTATTCCCACTAAAATTGCTTAGCTAATACCAAAGTGGTTAATCTGCAGCTTTAATTATGGTTGCCCGGGATTTAGAAAGTTAACCACCTTTTTCACCTTATTTAATGAATGCTTGATCATTGCACCCGAAAGGACGTGTATTCAAACAGTGGCATCACAAAAGTTACACGACCTTTAACAGAAGAGCCTAGATGTTTAGAAAAATTAAACGATGACAAAGATATGTTTACAAAATCAAAATCCTCATCTGTTAGATGAACTACGATTTACATAATTGTGCCCTTATAGTGCATGCAAATCTCTTTTTATGTCTATTAATAGTCTGCTCAAGCGCGAAATTGTTCAAAGCATGTGTTTCATAACCTTAAAAAGGGTTTCAAACAAATTCATAACGTCATTAAAAATCCCAAAGCGCTAAGTATATAATGAATAGTTTTTTTGTGAATTAAGAAACATTTTCGCGCATGCGCAAACCCTGAACATGCAAAATATTCATTTTAAGTATATATATCACATGAAAAACAGGGTAGCCACCAAATCTGATATTTCATTATAAAAGGTCAAAGAAAATGTTTTCCAGAAAAAAAGGTATTTTAAACCTGGAAAAAAACAGCCATTTTAGTTTTTTATGGCCATTAGTTTTTTCTCAAAAAGTATATAATAATGATGCTTCGTGCTAATTTTCATGCTTATATCATCACTTGCACAATTCCCTCCATTTTCCTTGCTAATATATTCCACTAAATAGTTTAAGAGCTGCTAAAGGCTTTGCTAACTGAACTAAACTGTGACCAGAATCCAGTCGATAAAACCTCCTAAAAATAGATATACAGTTATAATAATCTTTCATAAAATTTAGCTATCATATGAATAACATATTTACCTGAATCAATGCATATCTATCAGGTCCATTGACTAAGCAGTATTACTGAAATGTGTATGCCAGTGAAAAAAGAGCATAACGTCCAGTGATCGACTAAAATGTCAATTGACTACCAACACACACATTACATCGATATTTAGACAGTAAATACAGTTCTGTGAATAAATAAATGAAGCACTAAACACAAAAGCTTAGGTGCGGTTCCATAGGGGGGTTCTGGGGAATTGAAAACCCTCTTTTTGACGATCAATGCATTTAGGGACATATAGTTGGACCCCCCCGTTTGTCCTAGGTTAGGAACCACCCTTTTTAAAATAGCTGGATCTGCCCCTGCAGCTAATATTGTTCCTTTCAAATATCCTTATAAAAATACAGAGTTCAAATTATTTCTACAATTCGAAAATTCTGTTTGGTGCATGAAACTGAAGAACAACTTTTTATACACTTTCTGTATATTATTACCAGTATATTTTAAGACCAGTGTCAAAAATCAACTGAAAAATGGCGCGGAAGGACAATTCCGAACTATCAAAGTTCCGTTAGCTTTGTATTTTACTAGATAGTTTATAAATCTGATATGCTCAGTTACTGTAGGTCCTAGCCAGTTGATCTCACAAAAGAAGAGAGACGAAAGATACCAAATTAAGGGACATTCAAATTCACAAATCCAAAATAAACTGACAACGCCATGACTTAAAATAAAATAGAGACAAATAGACAATCAATAGAACACAACATAAAAATAAACTAAAGAATAAACAACACGAACCCCACCAAAAACTAGGGGTGATATCAGCTACTCCCGAAGGGTAAGCAGATCCTGATCCACATGTGGCACCCGTCATGTTGCTTATGGAATGACAAATCTGGTAAATAGTCTAATTCGGTAGGTCACATTCATGAAAAGGAAGTCGCACATAAAAGTGTCGAACCATAAAGAACATGGGTTCCAATATAAACAATTAAACTTAAGTTGTTTCGTGTTTACAAAGCTAGCAAACCTATCCATTGAAAATAAACTCGATAAATCATTCAAAAATGTGAAAAATTCCTTTGACATACGCCACTCGTCAATATTAACTATTTTATATAGCATATTAGACGTTCATTTTGATCCCCTTGAATCAAGTTGACAAAAATAGTAATTTCATTTTTGCGACAACCGTCGTAAATTGATAAAGTTAAGATTGTAATTCTGGTACTTTACTACCTTTGTTTATTATTTTTACAACGTTTTAATAATTTATAAAAAACGAGGCAGTGCAGTTTGTTACCAAACGTGCATAACTTAATTGAGACAACTATATTTGTTTTACTTGTCTCCAAGTGGAACTTTTCAATTTCTCGTCATCAGACCGATATATGTGTAAAATCCGTTCAAGATTATCAATATAACCAGCAGCCCCTGTATTGCGTTCATCTGTAAAGATGTAAAATTCACAATACACCTCTAACAAAGAAACTGGTTCTGACTTACAAATATTATTTCTTCAAAATATCAGATCTCTGATAATATAACAATGACCATTTTACTGACTTGGTACAGGATATTTCAAGAAAAAATGTTGGGTTGAACCTGGTTTTGTGGCATGCCAGAACTCCAGCTTTTATGGCTATGTTAAATATTACACTAAAATGACAGCATTACATGATTGCACTACAATACAAATAGAGGGTAAACAAATAAATAAAAGCACAATCATTTATTTTAATAGATTAGTCCAAATCTTGTCTTAAATTTATGACTGTAAACAAACCTCCACCAATGGTCTGTGTAATCTGCCCTGTAAAAAAGCAGGCATAAATGAAATAATTGTAAAATTGCTTTTGATTACAATCTAACTTTTACATCACAGCAACTGTAAAGTATAATTGTGACTTATTCTAGTAAATTTTAACAACTCTAATTTTGTGTTGGTGTTAATTGGCATTTATCACCGCGATGATATAGGATATAATTTTATTAAACCAGAGTGCATTTCAGATGTGTTTTCATATTCGGCTAAACCACGAATGTAACATTTAAAAGGAATAACAACGACTAATTAGCATGAATTAACGGCCTGCAGAGCTCTGTAATAAAATCATATGATGTTGTCCAATTATAGTTTCGGCGACAAGACCCCTGTTATCTGGCATGCCTTATCAGTCACGTGATTTTATCGAGTCCGGTAATGATAAAGCCTGAGTACATGTACCTGTGAGAAATCCGAGGTCTATTGATAATTATAGGAAGGTGGCGATGTATCATATAAATCCTCTTTCTTCTCAGAGAAGTCGTATGATATTAGAAAAACGTGAAAAACGAACGAGAATTGATCAAACTACAGCAGTTTAGCATGGAAAGTTGAAATTAATTTAGCATATATTTGCTCTTCACCGTTTGTTTTACTGTTCCAAAAGTATTTTCCGGTTTAAAGCAGATCCCGTGTAAATCACTTAAATGCCGATGAATCGATAAGATTTCTCATGATGTGTAACAAAATAATGTAGACAAATTGAGACATTTTTCTATTTACGGTTGAAATGTGCAAAGTTTATCTAGATTAAAAAAATGATATTTACTTTCAAGTATTCTAAATTTATGTATTTGTCATAAATGTCATTGATTACATTTGTGAAACTGGACAACTAAAATAGGGATAGTATGTGCGTAAATATATATTTAATTAAAAAAAATGATTATTGTGGAATACTTGTATTAATATAACAAGCTAGAGCTATAATTATAACAAAACTACGAAATGAGCTTGAATCTATCTGTCTTACGGCAAATATTAATATTTACACGAATTAGTTTATGTATCAAATAACTTTAATTAAATGATAGAACCGTTTAGAATTGTGAATATTTTAATTGACTAACACACGAGAGACTTAAGATTATTCGTATTTTATAAAAGGAGTCCTAACGTATCTTTTAGTACAATCATCTTCTAAACTTACGGAAATGACTTTTCAACTGTCTGTTAATATCAAAATTCAAAATGAACCAGCCTTGTTCTCCAATTTCATATTTGAAAGCCTTTGGTTTAAACTATTAAGATCAAACTAACCAACAAAAAAAGAGAAAAATTGGACTAAAATAAAAATTGGACGAAATACTCTTTTTGGCAGCGTACATTAACAGAATGTATAACGAATGGATGGGTTACTTCGTACGTATAAACGACAAAAACGTATATGTTCTTAATTTTCCGTGAACACGAAAATAACAGGAAAGTGTTAGGGATTTGATCCATCACACGCGGAGAATCCGCCTCCATGCTGGAAATTAAACCAATTAACGAATTATCGAAAAAGCGGGCGGTAACGCAGATGAAACCATTGAAGTGACGATGATGTTATTCCACTAAATATTACTTCCACATGTTCCATGGCTAAGTCGAACCCGTCATCTAAATGCACAACGCCTTTTGTTCCTATCTTTCGCCAACGTTTTACCAATTGTTGTGCGATTGTAGTTAAGACATCCCTTGGGTTTAAACAACATAAAAGTATGGTAAAAGCAAAACAAACTGTGTTACACCTCCTAATATCCAAGAGAAATCTAAATATTCCTGATGACCAATATATGTAAATTTAATGTTATTCTGATTGCATATTATATGATTTTTTTTTAAACAACCGTTAACATTAATATCAGGATTACAATTTTTATATTCATGAAATATTTGAAAAAATATCCAAATCTTGTACCTTGAAAATCCTGTCCTTACCTTTCCCTGTTTGCAGTCTCTTGTCAATTGCCCCTGTATTCCATAGTTATAGCAGACGTCTGAGGTCATTAAGTTGATTATTTGACTG
This sequence comes from Mytilus edulis, assembly GCF_963676685.1. Classification (NCBI taxonomy): domain Eukaryota; kingdom Metazoa; phylum Mollusca; class Bivalvia; order Mytilida; family Mytilidae; genus Mytilus; species Mytilus edulis. Next base: position 53,337,595 of record NC_092350.1, read on the forward strand.
ATTGCCTTAATGTATTATATTTCACTGTTGTAATTGAAAATATGTTATATTTATATTCGATAAGTTTTTTTGCGTACGAGTTAAATACTATTATTAAGCTGAAATGTACTGTCAATACTTGCTCAACTGTTCAGGGTTCGAACTTTGCAAGACATCCGGTTTGCTGTCACATCCGGTTGGCTGTCACTCGAACAGCCTCTTGTTTAAAGTAAGAATTGATGAATATAAAAAAACGGCCTGCAGAGCTCCGTATAAAAGTCATATGTTTTTTATCCAATTATAGTCTCGGTGGCAAGACATCTGTCATCTGGAATTCCTTATCAGTCACGTGATTTTATCGAGTCCGGTCATTTTAAAGTACATGTACCTGTGTGAAATCCGAGATCTATTTATAAGAAGGTGGTTCTGTATCATATAAAACCTCTTACTTCTGAAAGAAGTCGTATGATGTAAGAAAAACTTGAAAACGAACGAGAATTGATGAAACTACATCAGTTTAGCATGAAAAATTGTACATTATCTAGCATATGTTTGCTTTTTACCGTTTGTTTTACTCTGTTCTTAGAGTATTTGCCGATTAAAAGCGGATCCCGTGTAAAACAATTAAATACCGATGATTCGATCAGGTTTTACATGATGTTTCACAAAATAATGTTGACAAATTTAGACATAGATTTTTTTACTGTTGAAATGTGCAAAGTTTATCGAGATTGAAAAATGATATTTACTTTCAAGTATTCTACATTTATGTATATGTCATAACTCTCATTGATTACATTTGTGAAACTTGACAACTAAAATAGGGATAGTATGTTCGTAAATATACATTTAATTTAAAAAAAGTGATTATTGTGGAATACTTGTATTAACATACCAAGCTACCGCAAGAATTATAACAAACCGACGAAATGAGCTTAAATCTATCTGTCTTACGGCAAATAAATTTTTACACGAATTAGTTAATGTATCAACGAACTTTTATGAAATGAAAGAACAGTTTAGAAGTGTGAATATTTTAATTGACTAATACATGAAAGACTTAGATTATTCCTATTTAATAAAAGGGGTCCAAACGTATCTTTTAGTACAATCATCTTCTTTACTTACGGAAATGACTTCTCAACCGTCTGTAAATATTAAAATTCAAAATGAACCAGCCTTGTTCTCCAATTTCATTTGTGATAGCTGTTGGTTTAAACTATTAAGATCAAACTAACCAACAAAAAAAGAAGAAAAAAAAAGAAGAAAAATTGGACTAAAATAAAAGTTAGACGAATGACTCTTTTTCGCAGCATACATCAACAGAACGTATAACGAATATATTATTTGGGTAACTTAATACGTTTAAACGACAAAAACTTATCTGTTCTTAATTTTCCGTGAACACGCAAATGAGTGATTTGATCCATCACACGCGGAGAATCAACTTCCATGCTAGAAATTAAACGAACTAACGTTTTCGAAATGTAGGCGGTAACGCAGATGAAACCTTTGAAGTGACGATGATGTTATTCCTCTAAATATTACTTCCACATTTTCCATGAATAAACCGAGTCCGCCATCTAAATACACAACGGCTTAGATTTCTTTCTTTCGCCAACGTTTTACCAATTATTGGACGATTGTAGTTAAGACATCCCTCGATTTCAAACAAAATGAAAGTACAATAAAGCAAAACAAGCTGTGTTACAACTCCTAAAATCCAAGAGAAAGCTAAATATTCCTGATGCATCAATATATGTCAATTTGATGTTATTCTGATCGCATATCATATGATTTTTTTCAAACAACCGTTAGCATTTAATATCAGAATTACAATTTTAATATTCATGAAATGTTTGAAAAAAATTTCAAGGTATAAGATAATGATATTTTTCATATTTTGATATTTTAATCTTTAAGTATTCTATGGTATCTAATTGGATACAAACATTACAAAAGTTTGATAGGTACAATTTCTCTGCTTAGTTTTCTAACTTTCATATTTCAGGTTCTGATATCCAAGCATCCGGCTCAGGGCTGTCACAGAAGAAAAGTAAGTTTATCTACATGTTGATAAAAATAACAGATATGGAAATTCACCAATGTGTCGGGGGTTTGTTTGAGGGAATGGGTTTTAATTTGAATGTAAAACATGTGCTAATGATAGAAACAAGACTTACTGTAGGATATTTAACTGTTGTACGCCCGTTGTTGAAGATCCTCTGGAAAGTTTGATTTTGTCCTTACCTTTCCCTGTTTGCAGTCTCTTGTCAATTGCCCTTGTATTC